>NC_141000.1:16633270-16864542 GCF_052327205.1 Somniosus microcephalus | reverse complement strand
CTCTTCCCCCCAGTCGCGCGCTCTCTTCCCCCCAGTCGCGCGCTCTCTTCCCCCCGCAGTCGCGCGCTCTCTTCCCCCCAGTCGCGCGCTCTCTTCCCCCCCAGTCGCGCGCTCTCTTCCCCCCAGTCGCGCGCTCTCTTCCCCCCAGTCGCGCGCTCTCTTCCCCCCAGTCGCGCGCTTCTCTTCCCCCCAGTCGCGCGCTCTCTTCCCCCCAGTCGCGCGCTCTCTTCCCCCCAGTCGCGCGCTCTCTTCCCCCCAGTCGCGCGCTCTCTTCCCCCCAGTCGCGCGCTCTCTTCCCCCCCAGTCGCGCGCTCTCTTCCCCCCAGTCGCGCGCTCTCTTCCCCCCAGTCGCGCGCTCTCTTCCCCCCCCAGTCGCGCGCTCTCTTCCCCCCCAGTCGCGCGCTCTCTTCCCCCCAGTCGCGCGCTCTCTTCCCCCCAGTCGCGCGCTCTCTTCCCCCCAGTCGCGCGCTCTCTTCCCCCCAGTCGCGCGCTCTCTTCCCCCCAGTCGCGCGCTCTCTTCCCCCCAGTCGCGCGCTCTCTTCCCCCCAGTCGCCGCGCTCTCTTCCCCCCAGTCGCGCGCTCTCTTCCCCCCAGTCGCGCGCTCTCTTCCCCCAGTCGCGCGCTCTCTTCCCCCCCAGTCGCGCGCTCTCTTCCCCCCAGTCGCGCGCTCTCTTCCCCCCAGTCGCGCGCTCTCTTCCCCCCAGTCGCGCGCTCTCTTCCCCCCAGTCGCGCGCTCTCTTCCCCCCCAGTCGCGCGCTCTCTTCCCCCAGTCGCGCGCTCTCTTCCCCCCAGTCGCGCGCTCTCTTCCCCCCAGTCGCGCGCTCTCTTCCCCCCAGTCGCGCGCTCTCTTCCCCCCCAGTCGCGCGCTCTCTTCCCCCCCAGTCGCGCGCTCTCTTCCCCCCAGTCGCGCGCTCTCTTCCCCCCAGTCGCGCGCTCTCTTCCCCCCAGTCGCGCGCTCTCTTCCCCCCAGTCGCGCGCTCTCTTCCCCCCAGTCGCGCGCTCTCTTCCCCCCAGTCGCGCGCTCTCTTCCCCCCCAGTCGCGCGCTCTCTTCCCCCCAGTCGCGCGCTCTCTTCCCCCCAGTCGCGCGCTCTCTTCCCCCCAGTCGCGCGCTCTCTTCCCCCCAGTCGCGCGCTCTCTTCCCCCCAGTCGCGCGCTCTCTTCCCCCCAGTCGCGCGCTCTCTTCCCCCCAGTCGCGCGCTCTCTTCCCCCCAGTCGCGCGCTCTCTTCCCCCAGTCGCGCGCTCTCTTCCCCCCAGTCGCGCGCTCTCTTCCCCCCAGTCGCGCGCTCTCTTCCCCCCAGTCGCGCGCTCTCTTCCCCCCAGTCGCGCGCTCTCTTCCCCCCAGTCGCGCGCTCTCTTCCCCCCAGTCGCGCGCTCTCTTCCCCCCAGTCGCGCGCTCTCTTCCCCCCAGTCGCGCGCTCTCTTCCCCCCAGTCGCGCGCTCTCTTCCCCCCAGTCGCGCGCTCTCTTCCCCCCAGTCGCGCGCTCTCTTCCCCCCAGTCGCGCGCTCTCTTCCCCCCAGTCGCGCGCTCTCTTCCCCCCAGTCGCGCGCTCTCTTCCCCCCAGTCGCGCGCTCTCTTCCCCCCAGTCGCGCGCTCTCTTCCCCCCAGTCGCGCGCTCTCTTCCCCCCAGTCGCGCGCTCTCTTCCCCCCAGTCGCGCGCTCTCTTCCCCCCAGTCGCGCGCTCTCTTCCCCCCAGTCGCGCGCTCTCTTCCCCCCAGTCGCGCGCTCTCTTCCCCCCAGTCGCGCGCTCTCTTCCCCCCAGTCGCGCGCTCTCTTCCCCCCAGTCGCGCGCTCTCTTCCCCCCAGTCGCGCGCTCTCTTCCCCCCAGTCGCGCGCTCTCTTCCCCCCCAGTCGCGCGCTCTCTTCCCCCCAGTCGCGCGCTCTCTTCCCCCCAGTCGCGCGCTCTCTTCCCCCCAGTCGCGCGCTCTCTTCCCCCCAGTCGCGCGCTCTCTTCCCCCCAGTCGCGCGCTCTCTTCCCCCCAGTCGCGCGCTCTCTTCCCCCCAGTCGCGCGCTCTCTTCCCCCCAGTCGCGCGCTCTCTTCCCCCCAGTCGCGCGCTCTCTTCCCCCCAGTCGCGCGCTCTCTTCCCCCCAGTCGCGCGCTCTCTTCCCCCCAGTCGCGCGCTCTCTTCCCCCCAGTCGCGCGCTCTCTTCCCCCCAGTCGCGCTCTCTCTTCCCCCCAGTCGCGCTCTCTCTTCCCCCCAGTCGCGCTCTCTCTTCCCCCAGTCGCGCTCTCTCTTCCCCCCAGTCGCGCTCTCTCTTCCCCCCAGTCGCGCTCTCTCTTCCCCCCAGTCGCGCGCTCTCTTCCCCCCAGTCGCGCTCTCTCTTCCCCCCAGTCGCGCTCTCTCTTCCCCCCAGTCGCGCTCTCTCTTCCCCCCAGTCGCGCGCTCTCTTCCCCCAGTCGCGCTCTCTCTTCCCCCCAGTCGCGCTCTCTCTTCCCCCCAGTCGCGCTCTCTCTTCCCCCCAGTCGCGCTCTCTCTTCCCCCCAGTCGCGCTCTCTCTTCCCCCAGTCGCGCTCTCTCTTCCCCCCAGTCGCGCTCTCTCTTCCCCCCAGTCGCGCTCTCTCTTCCCCCCAGTCGCGCTCTCTCTTCCCCCCAGTCGCGCTCTCTCTTCCCCCAGTCGCGCTCTCTCTTCCCCCCAGTCGCGCTCTCTCTTCCCCCAGTCGCGCTCTCTCTTCCCCCCAGTCGCGCTCTCTCTTCCCCCCAGTCGCGCTCTCTCTTCCCCCCAGTCGCGCTCTCTCTTCCCCCCAGTCGCGCTCTCTCTTCCCCCCAGTCGCGCTCTCTCTTCCCCCCAGTCGCGCTCTCTCTTCCCCCCAGTCGCGCTCTCTCTTCCCCCCAGTCGCGCTCTCTCTTCCCCCCAGTCGCGCTCTCTCTTCCCCCCAGTCGCGCTCTCTCTTCCCCCCCAGTCGCGCTCTCTCTTCCCCCCAGTCGCGCTCTCTCTTCCCCCCAGTCGCGCTCTCTCTTCCCCCCAGTCGCGCTCTCTCTTCCCCCCAGTCGCGCTCTCTCTTCCCCCCAGTCGCGCTCTCTCTTTCCCCCCAGTCGCGCTCTCTCTTCCCCCCAGTCGCGCTCTCTCTTCCCCCAGTCGCGCTCTCTCTTCCCCCCAGTCGCGCTCTCTCTTCCCCCCAGTCGCGCTCTCTCTTCCCCCCAGTCGCGCTCTCTCTTCCCCCCCAGTCGCGCTCTCTCTTCCCCCAGTCGCGCTCTCTCTTCCCCCCAGTCGCGCTCTCTCTTCCCCCCAGTCGCGCTCTCTCTTCCCCCCAGTCGCGCTCTCTCTTCCCCCCAGTCGCGCTCTCTCTTCCCCCCAGTCGCGCTCTCTCTTCCCCCCAGTCGCGCTCTCTCTTCCCCCCAGTCGCGCTCTCTCTTCCCCCCAGTCGCGCTCTCTCTTCCCCCAGTCGCGCTCTCTCTTCCCCCCAGTCGCGCTCTCTCTTCCCCCAGTCGCGCTCTCTCTTCCCCCCAGTCGCGCTCTCTCTTCCCCCAGTCGCGCTCTCTCTTCCCCCCAGTCGCGCTCTCTCTTCCCCCCAGTCGCGCTCTCTCTTCCCCCCAGTCGCGCTCTCTCTTCCCCCCAGTCGCGCTCTCTCTTCCCCCCAGTCGCGCTCTCTCTTCCCCCAGTCGCGCTCTCTCTTCCCCCCAGTCGCGCTCTCTCTTCCCCCAGTCGCGCTCTCTCTTCCCCCCAGTCGCGCTCTCTCTTCCCCCCAGTCGCGCTCTCTCTTCCCCCCAGTCGCGCTCTCTCTTCCCCCCAGTCGCGCTCTCTCTTCCCCCCAGTCGCGCTCTCTCTTCCCCCCAGTCGCGCTCTCTCTTCCCCCCAGTCGCGCTCTCTCTTCCCCCCAGTCGCGCTCTCTCTTCCCCCCAGTCGCGCTCTCTCTTCCCCCCAGTCGCGCTCTCTCTTCCCCCCAGTCGCGCTCTCTCTTCCCCCCAGTCGCGCTCTCTCTTCCCCCCAGTCGCGCTCTCTCTTCCCCCCAGTCGCGCTCTCTCTTCCCCCCAGTCGCGCTCTCTCTTCCCCCCAGTCGCGCTCTCTCTTCCCCCCAGTCGCGCTCTCTCTTCCCCCCAGTCGCGCTCTCTCTTCCCCCCAGTCGCGCTCTCTCTTCCCCCAGTCGCGCTCTCTCTTCCCCCCAGTCGCGCTCTCTCTTCCCCCCAGTCGCGCTCTCTCTTCCCCCCAGTCGCGCTCTCTCTTCCCCCCAGTCGCGCTCTCTCTTCCCCCCAGTCGCGCTCTCTCTTCCCCCCAGTCGCGCTCTCTCTTCCCCCCAGTCGCGCTCTCTCTTCCCCCCAGTCGCGCTCTCTCTTCCCCCCAGTCGCGCCTCTCGCTCTCTTCCCCCCAGTCGCGCTCTCTCTTCCCCCCAGTCGCGCTCTCTCTTCCCCCCAGTCGCGCTCTCTCTTCCCCCCAGTCGCGCTCTCTCTTCCCCCCCAGTCGCGCTCTCTCTTCCCCCCAGTCGCGCTCTCTTCCCCCCAGTCGCGCGCTCTCTTCCCCCCAGTCGCGCGCTCTCTTCCCCCCAGTCGCGCGCTCTCTTCCCCCCAGTCGCGCGCTCTCTTCCCCCCAGTCGCGCGCTCTCTTCCCCCCCAGTCGCGCGCTCTCTTCCCCCCAGTCGCGCGCTCTCTTCCCCCCAGTCGCGCGCTCTCTTCCCCCCAGTCGCGCGCTCTCTTCCCCCCAGTCGCGCGCTCTCTTCCCCCCAGTCGCGCGCTCTCTTCCCCCCAGTCGCGCGCTCTCTTCCCCCCAGTCGCGCGCTCTCTTCCCCCCAGTCGCGCGCTCTCTTCCCCCCAGTCGCGCGCTCTCTTCCCCCCAGTCGCGCGCTCTCTTCCCCCCAGTCGCGCGCTCTCTTCCCCCCAGTCGCGCGCTCTCTTCCCCCCAGTCGCGCGCTCTCTTCCCCCCAGTCGCGCGCTCTCTTCCCCCCAGTCGCGCGCTCTCTTCCCCCCAGTCGCGCGCTCTCTTCCCCCCAGTCGCGCGCTCTCTTCCCCCCAGTCGCGCGCTCTCTTCCCCCCAGTCGCGCGCTCTCTTCCCCCCAGTCGCGCGCTCTCTTCCCCCCAGTCGCGCGCTCTCTTCCCCCCAGTCGCGCGCTCTCTTCCCCCCAGTCGCGCGCTCTCTTCCCCCCAGTCGCGCGCTCTCTTCCCCCCAGTCGCGCGCTCTCTTCCCCCCAGTCGCGCGCTCTCTTCCCCCCAGTCGCGCGCTCTCTTCCCCCCAGTCGCGCGCCTCTCTTCCCCCCAGTCGCGCGCTCTCTTCCCCCCAGTCGCGCGCTCTCTTCCCCCCAGTCGCGCGCTCTCTTCCCCCCAG
This sequence comes from Somniosus microcephalus, assembly GCF_052327205.1. Lineage (NCBI taxonomy): Eukaryota > Metazoa > Chordata > Chondrichthyes > Squaliformes > Somniosidae > Somniosus > Somniosus microcephalus. Next base: position 16,859,285 of record NC_141000.1, on the reverse strand, counting down.
TCGCGCGCTCTCTTCCCCCCAGTCGCGCTCTCTCTTCCCCCCAGTCGCGCTCTCTCTTCCCCCCAGTCGCGCTCTCTCTTCCCCCCAGTCGCGCTCTCTCTTCCCCCCAGTCGCGCTCTCTCTTCCCCCCAGTCGCGCTCTCTCTTCCCCCCAGTCGCGCTCTCTCTTCCCCCAGTCGCGCTCTCTCTTCCCCCCAGTCGCGCTCTCTCTTCCCCCCAGTCGCGCTCTCTCTTCCCCCCAGTCGCGCTCTCTCTTCCCCCAGTCGCGCTCTCTCTTCCCCCCAGTCGCGCTCTCTCTTCCCCCCAGTCGCGCTCTCTCTTCCCCCAGTCGCGCTCTCTCTTCCCCCCAGTCGCGCTCTCTCTTCCCCCCAGTCGCGCTCTCTCTTCCCCCCAGTCGCGCTCTCTCTTCCCCCCAGTCGCGCTCTCTCTTCCCCCAGTCGCGCTCTCTCTTCCCCCCAGTCGCGCTCTCTCTTCCCCCCAGTCGCGCTCTCTCTTCCCCCCAGTCGCGCTCTCTCTTCCCCCCCAGTCGCGCTCTCTCTTCCCCCCAGTCGCGCTCTCTCTTCCCCCCAGTCGCGCTCTCTCTTCCCCCCAGTCGCGCTCTCTCTTCCCCCCAGTCGCGCTCTCTCTTCCCCCCAGTCGCGCTCTCTCTTCCCCCCAGTCGCGCGCTCTCTTCCCCCCAGTCGCGCGCTCTCTTCCCCCCAGTCGCGCGCTCTCTTCCCCCCAGTCGCGCGCTCTCTTCCCCCCAGTCGCGCGCTCTCTTCCCCCCCAGTCGCGCGCTCTCTTCCCCCCAGTCGCGCTCTCTCTTCCCCCCAGTCGCGCTCTCTCTTCCCCCAGTCGCGCTCTCTCTTCCCCCCAGTCGCGCTCTCTCTTCCCCCCAGTCGCGCTCTCTCTTCCCCCCAGTCGCGCTCTCTCTTCCCCCCAGTCGCGCTCTCTCTTCCCCCCAGTCGCGCTCTCTCTTCCCCCCAGTCGCGCTCTCTCTTCCCCCCAGTCGCGCTCTCTCTTCCCCCCAGTCGCGCTCTCTCTTCCCCCCAGTCGCGCTCTCTCTTCCCCCCAGTCGCGCTCTCTCTTCCCCCCAGTCGCGCTCTCTCTTCCCCCCAGTCGCGCTCTCTCTTCCCCCCAGTCGCGCTCTCTCTTCCCCCCAGTCGCGCTCTCTCTTCCCCCCAGTCGCGCTCTCTCTTCCCCCCAGTCGCGCTCTCTCTTCCCCCCAGTCGCGCTCTCTCTTCCCCCCAGTCGCGCTCTCTCTTCCCCCCAGTCGCGCTCTCTCTTCCCCCCAGTCGCGCTCTCTCTTCCCCCCAGTCGCGCTCTCTCTTCCCCCAGTCGCGCTCTCTCTTCCCCCCAGTCGCGCTCTCTCTTCCCCCCAGTCGCGCTCTCTCTTCCCCCCAGTCGCGCTCTCTCTTCCCCCCCAGTCGCGCTCTCTCTTCCCCCCAGTCGCGCTCTCTCTTCCCCCCCAGTCGCGCTCTCTCTTCCCCCCCAGTCGCGCTCTCTCTTCCCCCCAGTCGCGCTCTCTCTTCCCCCCAGTCGCGCTCTCTCTTCCCCCCAGTCGCGCGCTCTCTTCCCCCCAGTCGCGCGCTCTCTTCCCCCCAGTCGCGCGCTCTCTTCCCCCCAGTCGCGCGCTCTCTTCCCCCCCAGTCGCGCGCTCTCTTCCCCCCCAGTCGCGCGCTCTCTTCCCCCCAGTCGCGCGCTCTCTTCCCCCCAGTCGCGCGCTCTCTTCCCCCCAGTCGCGCGCTCTCTTCCCCCCAGTCGCGCGCTCTCTTCCCCCCAGTCGCGCGCTCTCTTCCCCCCAGTCGCGCGCTCTCTTCCTCCCAGTCGCGCGCTCTCTTCCCCCCAGTCGCGCGCTCTCTTCCCCCCAGTCGCGCGCTCTCTTCCCCCCAGTCGCGCGCTCTCTTCCCCCCAGTCGCGCGCTCTCTTCCCCCCAGTCGCGCGCTCTCTTCCCCCCAGTCGCGCGCTCTCTTCCCCCCAGTCGCTCTCGCTCTTCCCCCCCCAGTCGCTCTCGCTCTTCCCCCCCCCAGTCGCTCTCGCTCTTCCCCCCCCCCAGTCGCTCTCGCTCTTCCCCCCCCCAGTCGCTCTCGCTCTTCCCCCCCCAGTCGCTCTCGCTCTTCCCCCCCAGTCGCTCTCGCTCTTCCCCCCCAGTCGCTCTCGCTCTTCCCCCCCCAGTCGCTCTCGCTCTTCCCCCCCCCAGTCGCTCTCGCTCTTCCCCCCCCAGTCGCTCTCGCTCTTCCCCCCCCAGTCGCTCTCGCTCTTCCCCCCCCAGTCGCTCTCGCTCTTCCCCCCCCAGTCGCTCTCGCTCTTCCCCCCCCAGTCGCTCTCGCTCTTCCCCCCCCAGTCGCTCTCGCTCTTCCCCCCCCAGTCCCCCCCAGTCGCTCTCGCTCTTCCCCCCCCAGTCGCTCTCGCTCTTCCCCCCCCAGTCGCTCTCGCTCTTCCCCCCCCAGTCGCTCTCGCTCTTCCCCCCCCAGTCGCTCTCGCTCTTCCCCCCCCAGTCGCTCTCGCTCTTCCCCCCCCAGTCGCTCTCGCTCTTCCCCCCCCCAGTCGCTCTCGCTCTTCCCCCCCCAGTCGCTCTCGCTCTTCCCCCCCAGTCGCTCTCGCTCTTCCCCCCCCAGTCGCTCTCGCTCTTCCCCCCCCAGTCGCTCTCGCTCTTCCCCCCCCAGTCGCTCTCGCTCTTCCCCCCCCAGTCGCTCTCGCTCTTCCCCCCCCCAGTCGCTCTCGCTCTTCCCCCCCAGTCGCTCTCGCTCTTCCCCCCCCAGTCGCTCTCGCTCTTCCCCCCCCAGTCGCTCTCGCTCTTCCCCCCCCCGTCGCTCTCGCTCTTTCCCCCCCCGTCGCTCTCGCTCTTCCCCCCCCCAGTCGCTCTCGCTCTTCCCCCCCCCAGTCGCTCTCGCTCTTCCCCCCCCCAGTCGCTCTCGCTCTTCCCCCCCCCAGTCGCTCTCGCTCTTCCCCCCCCCAGTCGCTCTCGCTCTTCCCCCCCCCAGTCGCTCTCGCTCTTCCCCCCCCAGTCGCTCTCGCTCTTCCCCCCCCAGTCGCTCTCGCTCTTCCCCCCCCAGTCGCTCTCGCTCTTCCCCCCCCAGTCGCTCTCGCTCTTCCCCCCCCAGTCGCTCTCGCTCTTCCCCCCCCAGTCGCTCTCGCTCTTCCCCCCCCAGTCGCTCTCGCTCTTCCCCCCCCCAGTCGCTCTCGCTCTTCCCCCCCCAGTCGCTCTCGCTCTTCCCCCCCCAGTCGCTCTCGCTCTTCCCCCCCCAGTCGCTCTCGCTCTTCCCCCCCCAGTCGCTCTCGCTCTTCCCCCCCCAGTCGCTCTCGCTCTTCCCCCCCCAGTCGCTCTCGCTCTTCCCCCCCCAGTCGCTCTCGCTCTTCCCCCCCCAGTCGCTCTCGCTCTTCCCCCCCCAGTCGCTCTCGCTCTTCCCCCCCCCAGTCGCTCTCGCTCTTCCCCCCCCCAGTCGCTCTCGCTCTTCCCCCCCCAGTCGCTCTCGCTCTTCCCCCCCCAGTCGCTCTCGCTCTTCCCCCCCCAGTCGCTCTCGCTCTTCCCCCCCCAGTCGCTCTCGCTCTTCCCCCCCCAGTCGCTCTCGCTCTTCCCCCCCCAGTCGCTCTCGCTCTTCCCCCCCCAGTCGCTCTCGCTCTTCCCCCCCCAGTCGCTCTCGCTCTTCCCCCCCCAGTCGCTCTCGCTCTTCCCCCCCCAGTCGCTCTCGCTCTTCCCCCCCCAGTCGCTCTCGCTCTTCCCCCCCCAGTCGCTCTCGCTCTTCCCCCCCCAGTCGCTCTCGCTCTTCCCCCCCCCCAGTCGCTCTCGCTCTTCCCCTCCAGTCGCTCTCGCTCTTCCCCCCCCAGTCGCTCTCGCTCTTCCCCCCCCCCCCGTCGCTCTCGCTCTTCCCCCCCCCCGTCGCGCTCTCCCTTCCCCCCCCCCAGTCGCGCTCTCCCTTCCCCCCCGTCGCGCTCTCCCTTCCCCCCCCCCAGTCGCGCTCTCCCTCCCCCCCCCCAGTCGCGCTCTCCCTCCCCCCCCCCCCAGTCGCGCTCTCCCTCCCCCCCCCCAGTCGCGCTCTCCCTTCCCCCCCCCCCCCCCCAGTCGCGCTCTCTCTCTTCCAACAACAACATGCCCTCGAAAAAGCCTCGGCACCGCCGGGCACTTCAGCTAGTCATATTATAAAAGGGGTGTTTTGTGGGTTCTATATTAGTTAGGGATGCATGATATTGCATGTTTTATCGGAGCTCTCTAAAGAAAATCTGCTACGTATATGTATTTGTATTATGATGGTGTACATCTTACATTTTTTCAAATTCAATTACAGGAAACTTTCGTTTAACCGGAGGTTATAAGTCCGGAAAGCTCTATCTACCAGCAAAATTCAGGAGCCGTTTTCTATAAGTTTTTTTTACTTCTCGTTGCTTTTTTTTCCCCAGTCAGGCTCTGCAAGGTCTGTAGCTAAGCAACAGCTTCAGCTAGAGATGCTTGCAGCTGCAGCCGACTGTTTTGAAGCTGTTGCTAAGCAACAGGGTTTGTTGATTCACACGGAGCTGAAAAGCTCCGTATGTTTTAACATTGCCGCTGGGTTTATACGGCAGTTTTGATCTAACGGCACCAGCTCGGTCCTGTCAGTGCCGGATACCAGAAAGTTTCCTGTATATATCTTTTATATTTGAAGCTGTTTTCCAATGTTTCAGGTCTACATTTGTTTATTGACTCGCAGCCCGTACTTTTAATAATTTTTTATGCGATGGTTAATAAGGAATATGGTCCTTTTAAGCCAAACTTACTCACTATTTGGACTTAAAAGTCAATTGGACACCTGATAAAACCTTAATTTAAGAATTGGAAAAAAAGAGTTCTTCTGTAAATTTCCACGTGCTGGTTCTGGATTCTGTACATATTGAAATGTAATTTTTTTGGTATGTACAGCTGTTGCAATATGTCTCCCTCCTAATTTTGCATGTATTTTTTTTTCATCCCATCCAGTCAGGACTGGCCTCCCTCGAAGAACTGCAACACCTGTTAAGAGCCAAAGAGAGAGTTTTACTGCAGTCTTCCAGGGCTCTAACAAACCTTGTTGAAGGAAAGCAGTCCACCTTACCCGATGCTGAGGAGGTATGACATTTGTAGATATTAACAGCAATTAACAGATACTAACGAGTCTTTTAACAAATGCATGACAATTTTATGCTGACATATGTATCAATGCATGAATGTAACAATGTATATGACAAAAATCACACTAGTCTACTAAAATTGAATTTAGAATTTTCTTTAATTCCATTTGAACAAAACAACAGTTGGTATATTAAAACTTTGTGTAGATTTCTAAATTGCTGGTTTACCATTACTGGCTTTGAATATCACAATAAAGCTGTTTACCTCAACGCAAATGGAATTAATTCTGATCATTAGTGATAAAAACTTTGTATTTTCATAGGAAGGTTTGGTTTCTCTTTGGCATGAGGAGGAATCCGACCGACAGCTCCTTGTTGAAGAGACTTGTTATACCAATCAGACACTAACCCATCCAGCACAGAGGATTTGGCAGCGCATAGTGGATGGCAGCTGGATAGTGGGAGTACAATTATCTGAATCTGTCAGCGTGTAAGTAAATTGGACAAAAGACAGAGGCACATTTGTTCCTTTGTTGAATGTTACCAGTGGATGATGGAATGAAGCTTCCAGGGAAGAAAAATAAACATATTAATAATCAAGAGGAAAAAAATGAAGTCTGTAATTATAACATATAAATGCAAATTGTTGTGTGGTACAGATTTACTGATTTTCATCGTTTTTGTTAAATAATTTGTTTTCTAACTCTAGGAGAATGCACTGTAAACTCCTTGCTTTTAATATAAAACTGGCATCAAACTAGATGACAATCGCACAGTACTCTTAAACATTAGAATTTGTGTGAATTTTTCCTAAGATGAGGTTTAAAGGTCAGTGATCAGGTCACTCTTCACAGGTATTGATAGCACAGGCAACAAAAGTACCAAGGAATCTTGGACTAATCCTTGGGGAGTATTTTAAAACTTACTACTGATTATCCAGATTACATAGACTATGGTCACATAAAATTCCAACTTTAGAAATGGTACAGTTCTTGATAACTATGTAGTCCACCTCAGTATTTAAAGTAAACTGCGTGCCTTATAAATGGTTATAGTACACACAGCAAACCTTTTGTTATTCTATACAATATTATATTATATGGATGAACAATGTGTAACTAGATTAGAAGATGTATAATCACACATATACAGGTTGAGCCTCCCGAATCCGGCAACCTCAGGACCAAGGCCGAGCTGGTTTTTGGGTTTTTCCGGACTTCGGAATGTGTTTCTGATGTCCGAAGTCCGGAAACACCCGAGCCCAGGTTGCAATATTTCCGGACTTCGGACATCAGAAACATGTTCCGAGTCCAGAAATGCCTGGGCCCAGGTTGCGATATTTCCAGTTTTTGGTAAGCCTCCCTCAGGGTGTCTGCATTCCGAACATTTTACGGATTCCGGACCCCTGCCACCAATCGTCCCGGAGTCTGGATATATAGTTATATTTATATATATATATTTATATTACATTGGACACTAGAAATTGTATAATTGCAGTATGTATCTGGAGTACTCTGTCCTCCCTGACTCAGTTAAACTCTGAGTTTTCAGTATTTATTTGTTATTTTTGCGTAACTGTAGAATCAGTAAAGACATTGGCCTAGAAATTCATTAAGGCGCTGCCAGCTTTGCGCCCAGTTAACACCTAAAGAGTGATTTTGCGCCAGAAATGAGTTTGCGCAGATATTCAGCGCAGCGGTATTGGCGGCGGTAGCCGTTAGCGCTGCGCCGGCACCGATGACATCATCGGTGTGCGCAGTGCCCCGGTTCCGCCCTGAAACCGGCCCGATCCCCATATTTAGTAGCGGCCGCCTCCTCCGAAGCGGCCGCAAACAGCGACCAGAAAACGGGGCCGTCCTGCTGCCTTAGTGGGGTGCTTTAAAGCGGAAGGTGCAGCGGCCGCCTGCCCGCACCTCCTTCCCCGGCCTCCTCCACCCCCCCCCCCCCCCCCGCGGCATTGCCGGCTGCTTTCCGCGAGCCCGGCACTTCTCCGTGGTGCCGGGCTCATTTGCCGGCACTATCCAGCGGCGATCTCCCCGTTGCAGGCAGCTCCCCCTTAAGAGAAGGAGGAGGCCTGCAGTACCGCAGCCTGCCGCTCCGCAGCGGCTGGCGCAGCGGCGCCAAGAGCGCTGATATTCAGTGTCAGCGCCCCAAGCGGAGGCGGGCACACCCTGGTATAGCGCCCGGTTCCGAATTGGGGCGCTAACAATGAATATCTGACGATCGCTATAGGCTTCCTGCCCAGCGCTAACTTTTGGGCGCTAGCCAGCTGGCGGGGCCATAGTGAATTTCTAGGCCATTACCTTTTTACTGTACATTGTACATCATTCCTTCTTGCGTGGGTTTTCTCCGGGTGCTCCGGTTTCCTCCCACAGTCCAAAGATGTGCGGATTAGGTTGATTGGCTATGATAAAAATTGACCTAGTGTTAGGGGGATTAAATACATGGGGTTACGGGGATAGGGTGGGATATGTGTTGGTGTAGGGGTTACGGGGATCGGGTGGGATATGTGCCGAAATGGCCTCTATCTGTACTGTGAGGTTTCTGTGATTTTCTGTGATAAACAAGTAACTTTCTAAATTTTAGCAGTTCCGATCAGAAACAGGTGCTCAAAGAAACCAGAATATGCATTGTGGGACAATGTACCTCTAAGCTGAAATTAAATATCTGAGCCAGTTAGTGAGAACTAAAATTCATGCAATTCAAATTCAAATTTGCTATGTTAGACTCGTTTATAGAACCGTGTCAGTGTGTGTTTATTAACTGCCTATTAAAAGATAATGACATGTCCGTGTGAAACATTTGTCTTGTTCCTTACAGAACGTTTGACTGTGTGAGTTTGTCGTTGGTGATGGATCATGACCTCTTTAATGCCGCTCCAGTCATTCAATCTCACAGTAAAATATTGAAATTAAGCAAATCTAGAGTTTCACCATCATTTCCCCAGTATCCAGAAGAACCTCCATTAAAGAAGCCGAGACTGGAGATGCAAGACATAAACGATCTGAGCAGCTGCCGTAAAGAAGACACATGTTTTCAGATTTACAAAGATCTTACACAGACGATCACAGTTGTCACAAACCTGTCACCACTGCTAGTATACAATAATATCCACTGCTCACTGTTACTACACGGTACGATGGGTTCTTCTCAGAAAACGGAATTAACAAAAATAGAGATGATCTTACCATGTGGAAGAGTATCTTTAAACCTGGAGGACATCTGGAATGAAAAATATGCAATAAATTTGTTGCAGAATCCTTTACTGTGTACAGGTAACTATAAAGGTTTTTAAATGAAAATGAGTTTGTGTGAAAAATGGGGAAGATTTTATTAATTATAAAGTTGTCTCAAATGGTTGACCTTAAAAGAAAAACTGCTTATAATATGTGAACAAAAGTAATTATATATAGTTATGGGAAGAGGCTCGAGTGCAGCATAACGCCGGCATGGACTGGTTGGGCCGAATGGCCTGTTTCTGTGCCGTATATCCTGTGTAATTCGATGTAATTACCAGTAATCTGAATCAGACTGCATCAGCCAACATACAGGGATTTGCATATTTAACAGTCTTGAAGTTTCATGTTTAATTTTCCTGCCAAACTTGAAAAAGGCATCACAAACTTCAACTTGTTTGAAAGTTCTAAATTGCTGCACAAGTTATTTCCGAATGATTGTTCCGTCTTCTCAAGTCTTTGATTCACCCCTTATTGTGGGTGCTGAATTAGCTGATCTCAGCCAGCGCTGTGCCTATAAACTGTGAGGGCACTGCCATTGGCCGGAACACCATCACCATCAAATAGCCTGCCATCACCTGTGGATCTATGCCCCAGCATGAGTCATTGCCTTCAGGAGAAGGGAGAGAATTTAAGAAACAAACACAAACTTCGTTGAGGTTTTCATTTCACTACATGCTACTGCCATCTTTATTTTGTTCCAAAGTTGCAGTTCATACCCTGTCCTGTGTATAGCAATAATAAAGCGGACACTGAAAAGTATTGCATTTTCTTTGGTCCATCTATTAGCTAGGCAGGTTGACTTGTTTGTTGGCCTGATTTTTAATATCCCTAAATATTAATTTAAATGTTCCAAAAATCATTAGATAAGTAGGACCCATCATACCATGTAGAAACCAGAATATCCATTGTGGAACATTCTGGTACAGTTATTAAAAATTATTATTTGATGCAACTGTTGGTTGTTGAATTCTATAGCTACAGCCCTTGTATAGTAATTAAAACAGAACGTTTTATACTATCTACTTAATCATACATTCAATCTTAATGAAATTTTCATCTCTAATCAACTCCGTTCCTATGACATTAGAATTTTTTTAATGATTACTATTAGCCTCTTAAGCCAGTCAATGCGATAACTTGTAAAGGACTTGAACAGTAGCTCACCATCCTGGAATAACAGTGCTGTGGTACAGTGCTTATGCCAAATTGAAATATTTTGCAACACATTAGCAATTGTAGATTGTCTGTGGTAATCTCTCTCTTTCCCATTCAAATACAGCTTTTCAACCTAAGTGGACTTCATTAACATGCACCGACTACATTATCAGTCTAGTGCAGATTTAACCTTCTTCCAGCTCTGGCTGATTGCCATTTCTTTCACAATGGTGTATCCAAATCCAGAAAGGACTGCATTTCTCAGAATTTATTTTGCCTGAAATAGACTATTCAAAATTTTCCCTGCACTGGCCAATTATCTTTTCTAAAACTTTTTGTATTGTGTTGACATTGAATTAACACCTTTTTCTAATAAAAGGAATCTAATTTGAAATGTTTAGAAGTAATGGGTTTTAAATCATTACATGTCCTCTACCTCAAAATTAAAATCCCTTTGTTTTCTGATTTCCTTTTTAAAACCTTTTTAATAATTGTACCAGATATGTTCCAATAACTTTGTTGTAAAGCAAACAATGGATATGAAGCCATTTCTTTGTGAAATTTGATGCTAATTTTGTTCATGACTTCAGCCTTTTGTGGCCACAGATGGAATTCTGCAGAGCTTAGTAGATATTGTGTTAAATGTCTTTAGTCTTATGGTATTCCTGGAGTTTAAGGTTTATTCCTTCCCTCACTATGAGGGTTCCCCTCTGTTAAACGTCATTCTTCAGTCTGCAGCCAAGAAAGCAGACGTGTGACCGTTTCTAATGCTCTGCCAAGAATGCCCTGTTGACACTTTTTCCCCACTAAATTCATGTATGTTTTTTCCATTAAACATACTGTATTACATTGTGTGTTATATGGTAAAATACTCATGTCCTTCTAAAACAACATGACGTCTGACTTACTGTGAACACGGCCATAGAAGATCTGCTAGTGCATTTTAAATTATAGGGCTAGTTGCTCTATTCATTGACTGCTCGGTGTGTATCAAGTGCTTCAGCTTCGCAGTTTGCACAACTCTTCTTTCTCTGTCAATAACTAGGTTAGTTTCCCTTTGCCCTTCCTTTAAAAATACTGTTCAGAATAGGAACTCCGAACAGTACTATCTCGCGTCCTCCAAACTCATTCAGAATTTTTCTTGAATAATTTAAACTTGCCAATTTGCAGACTTTCCTCTGTGAAGGTGCCCACTTTAGTTTTTGGGGAATGAAGTAAAAGAATGGTTGATTTTGAATACCACAGGTATTTTTACACCAATAATAAAAACGTCTCTCTTCACCTTGCCAAACCATCTTATTGTGGACAACACTTTATTATTTAATTCTGAAAGGAGGTCTACCTATTTGAAGTACCTGGGAATATTCATGTCGAACCTAGTCTTGACAATAACTCCACTAGCTGCCACACCACATTCCCTTATAGATGGAGTCTGTTCAAGGACAACAGATTGTATCCCAAAACTCCAGAAAAAGAATCCACCACTTCCCAAGACCCTTTATACTTTCCATTGGAGGTCTTAGAATAGCAAAAGAGTACCATGAGCAAGTTAATATGTTTTGTACCTTTCTCAGACCATTACTCTTGCTAGCTTTTGAATTTCTTAATCATCTGCCCTAATGACACTTGCTAATATGTAAAAGTGAAGGCAACTGGAGTCTTGCCTCTGGTGACCTATGATTTTAGTCCAACTTCGAAAACTGGGAACATCTAAATGTTCTCTCTCTCTCTCTCATATATATATATAAAAACTCAGGCTCTTCTACTCCATCAATTTATCTTGTCCACATCTAGACAGATGAAGTGAATAAAACAGCAGATGCTGACTATCTGAAATAAAAGCAGAAAATAAGATTATAATAAATAGCATGAATTGAAGAGCTAGCACCATGAAAGGCCTCCTTATGTACAGTAATGTCTATGATGGTCAGTCAACAGAAGAGAGCAAAATAGACGAACATTATCAATGAGATTCTTTATTAGAACACAGATTAATTTATGATCAGCATGTCCTCCTCTATTGCCTGATTTAAAATGTACATTATTTTCTGATTGGAACATGATTCTTTTCCCTCGGATGAGAACAGGAATCCATCTCGGGCCATTTGGTATCATGGGTCAATCCTGAATCATCCTATCTAAAGTGGTCAAAGTACATTTCCTGTTTGTGCAGCTTCAGATGTTGTAATTAATACAATTATATTTTACCTTGAATACCTTCTTGACTGCTTTCTGTTTGTTTTTGACTGTTTCAGGTTAACCAGGATAGAAAATTCTCGGATGAAATAAAAATTCATTTTCAGATTTTTCTAATGAAATACCTTCAGTCAAGTCCAACTTTAGCCCTTTAAAGTATTTCTTTGGCTTAGCCAGGGTTTAGACTTTATAGTTACCTCACTTTTAAATGAATGTGTGTTATCGCTTCCGTTAGCTTGCTCATAAAGATTTCTCTTTTGAAAAATTCAGTTTACCCACTGTGGTAGAATTTTTAAGTTCCTGTAAGTTTTAAAATAGCTGTGATCCCAGCAGTATTGTTTTCTAATGCTTGAGTAATTCTGCACATAATATTCTGCACACAGTACTCTGAAACAGATTAACCTGACAGATTGGTATTAAAAATTCTGCTATCTGGATGAATATTGCTGGTCAAGTTTTCTTACAGTTTACAGGATTTGGAATAACTCAGGTTATGCTGCCATGGCAGAAAAATAACGAACATTTTCATTAAAATATTAACAATCCATTTGCATGTCTTTGTCCTGCAGATTGCCATTAAAGTATTTTTTGTTTCCACAGATGAGGCAGTAGAAGATTTTTATACCACTGTAGCTACCTCTCGAAGGTCATCCTTCAGAATATTCTCCACTGATTATACTCTGGCTCAGGTGAAAGATTGGCTGTTGGGTCCAATGCAATGTGAGCCTTTGAAAATCTGCCCAGAATATCTGCTGTGCTCCAAAAAGGGACCTCTACGGGGTATTCTCCTTAACTGGCATCCGCAAAATCCTTTTAAAGGGACTTTAACGGTGCTTTGCAGGTAAAGTACACACAAGCATTTCTAACAATAGTGCTTGAATAAGGCAGAAAACAAATTCATTGTGTGTTCTCCTCTATGCACCAAATTTGTCTTTGTCCACATGTTACCACAGCATTGGTGTGATCAGAATGATTTTAGATATATATCTTCAATAGATCATCTGTAAGTAAACTTGCAGGAATGATGTTGTATCGTTAATCCCTCAGTACAGATCTCATTGCATGTCAACAACATGAAGTCTTCTGGCTATTTCAGTTATGAGACACCTGCTGTCGAAGAAGGAAAAAATAGGAAACCGAATAAAATTGCACCAACTTCACTTTATATATAATGAAAAGTAATGGATATGAATGATTTGAAGGCACCAATCTCATTGTAGTCTTCAGATGACAGTTACAACCTCTCCAAATTCACTCCTATGTTTTGATGTCATCCAAATCCATCAATAAAATGAGTAATCCCTCACAGTTACTCATTTTTATTCAGATAATTCGGTTCTTGAACTGTAAAACAATTTCCTTAAAATGCATAGAGCAAGGTTATTGTATCAACTTTTTTTGTGGCAGTCACCGTACATCAGTTAAATGGAGAATCCTGGTTATTGATGTAACAGTTTCATCTTATACCAGCCGTCCTTGTGCCCTCTTTAGTTTGCCCTTGCCTCTGAGTCAGAAGATTGTGGTTCAATCCAGGACATGAACACACAATCAAGGCTGACATTTCAATACTGAGTGAGTCCTGTGTTATCAGAGATGCTGCTTTTCAGATGAGCTGCTGAACTGAGGCTCTATCTGCCTATTCAAGTGCATGTAAAAAAAATCCCATGGTAATTTGAAGAAGCGTAAGGTATTCTCCTGGGGTCCTAGCCAGTATTCATCCCTCAACCAGCACCACCAAAACATTTATCTAATTTGCTGCTTGTGGGACTTGCTCGCAAATTGGATGGTACGTTTGCCTGCAAAACAACAGTGACTGCATTTCAATAGAAAACACTGCATTAGCTGAGCAGCACTTTGGGGTCTCCTGAGGTCATGAAATGAGTTATATAAATGCAAGCTTTCTTTCTTTACTTGCTTGAACGTTAATGTTCGTCAACAGCCCAATCCATGCATATCCACTCGATTTCCTTTTAATTTTTTCTCCTCAGAAATCAATCATTTTTGCTGATGTTCCTTCACAGTCTCATTGGAGTCCTTCCACAGGGTTGTGTAATAACACACATGAGCACTGGGACTGAAGACCAAATGACGGACATTTTGGGATGTGCTCTTGAGCAAGAGACACTTGCCTTCAGAAACTTCATCACTTCTGCCATCACCGAAGCCGAGAATGAGTTCATAATGAGAGCCAAAGCAGAGAAAAAACGGAATATTCTGCCGAATACTCCCTTATTAGACAGTGAGGAAAAGCTACAGGAGTATAGAGAGAAGTTTCAAATCGAACAAGAGCAAAGTATTTTGGGCATGAATCTATCAATCGCCAGTCCTCACTATAGAGAAATTACAAAGAAATTGACTGATATGCAGCTGAACACTGATAGCTCTGCATGGAGGCTCAGTAGATTCCACAGTTCATTTTCTATTTAATAATTAAGATCTAATTTCCATGAATTCATCAGTGAAGCTAATTTGATTAGACACAAAGAGCCTGTTTCTTTGATTTCTCCTGTTGTTTACCTCCCTTGGCATGCTGGTGTTATAGCTCTTTGTAATGGCACCAAAGCAATTTTGTACCCTTATGCAAATATACGCATGTTGTGGACAGTATGACAACTTTATTTAGTTCTTGTGGGAAGAAAACCTAAAGCTTCAATAAATGCTACAAATACTTTCTCTTTAAAATTGTACTCCAAAAATTAATACATTTTGTAGTTCCATAAATATCATTTGCATCAAAGTTATAAATTCTACATATAGCATAATGTACTGCTGGCGTTTGTCTTTTTTTATCCTTTTGTACATGAGTCATGTTCCAAGAGAACAATGTGTCATCATTGCCCTCCGCTTTTATGTCACAGGCACTTTGCAGGTACCAACTGGGAATATCTCCAGAGTTAAACACTTTGCTGCATATCAATCCATTTAAGGTGACCAAAATCCTAAAACTTACAGTCCATGACATACACCTCAATAGGAACCAGCAGCTGCGAAGGCAGCAATGTTTCCTAGCTGTTAACTTCTTCAAATTTAAGGGCATTGTTGTCTGTACTCATGTAGCCTAAGAACGAGTACCATTCCATCAGGCATGTCTCCTCGCAGTGACTGATCTGCTCTACAACATGCCCTCAGTCTTTCATGGGTTGCAGCTGCACCTCATCCAGTTCCATGATGAGTTCTCTAGGTGCACATGTTTTGTATCCACCTCAATGTACAGTCGGCAGGGTACAGTTAAACTTCACACCTAATCTCAGCCGTCTTTTGTCTCCACTGTCCTATTAGCATCTCGTCTGGTTTTGAATACCTCTTAATGTCTCTTTTACTTCTTTTGTTCTATCGCAGCCCTGCCTTCGATCTATTTTATTTCCTTTCCAGTTTTGAAAAAGGGTTTCGACCCGAAACGTCAACTCTAATTTCTCTCCACGGATGTTACCTGGCCTGCTGAGTTTTTCCAGCATTTTCTGTTGTTATTTCGGATTTCCAGCATCTGCAGTATTTTGCTATCGTACAGTTAAACTGAATGAATCGAAAGAAAGAATCTCCATAAGTGAGTTTAGACAATGTATAGGTGAATTAGACAGCCAAGGAAAGTCTCAGGTTCAATCCCTGGTCAATGCTGAGCTAGTCGTTCTCAGCTGGGGCAGTGGTAAGGGAACTGTAATGGTCTCCTGTGCTGCTGGGTCAGGGAGAGGTTCCTGCTTCTGATCAGTGCATAGTGACCCTTGCTGGAAGTCAGTGTATGAGCATTAGGTAAGAAAAAGATTGGGCGGAGCTCTGCCACCCTATAATTGAAAAAACAAGCTACTGATAACGTGAATAATAGCTACTTGGGCAAGATATCAATTGTTCTGCAGAATTGTACTGCTGAGGAACTGATTCTTTCTGGAGAGGATGACAATAAATAAAGCAAGCAAGATGCTGGTGTATATTGCTAAATCAGTCAAGTACAAATTGCCAGATGTTATATTGACTAAAGCTCTGGTCAGGCATGGCTGGAGTACTACAAACAGCTCTGGTCAGTGCAAAGTAACTGGCCATTGCACCCCTGGCAGCTGTGTAGAAGAGGGCAACCAGGCACATTCTGGGTGTCAGAAGGAAGAACTGAGGAGCTACTAGATAAGCTGGGACTCTTCAACCTCATTTTTTTCTTAGTAGGTACTTTATAAAGGTGAAGGAGAAAATAAACCTGGAATAATACTTTTAGATATGCCAGAACAGCAATTTAAAGGGCCAAAGATTTGAGATGTGCAGCGTAAGACGTCAGAAAGTACCTCTTCACGCAGAGGGTGATCAATAACTGGAATGATGTGGAGATGCCGGTGTTGGACTGGGGTGGACAAATGTAAGAAATCACACAACACCAGGTTATAGTCCAACAGCTTTATTTGAAATCACAAGCTTTCGGAGCGCTGCTCCTTCGTCAGGTGAAGTGGAGAGATGCATAAAAACAGAGCTTATATAGTCAGAGAATAATGTCAGATTTGACCCCTTGTGACCCCACCACATTGTTCTTTGATGTAATGTTTTCCTGACTGACCTGTTTGGACACCATTTACACCTTTGATTGCTGTGATTATCTCTCTGCCGAGGTGTGATAAATGGCAGTTAGAAAGATTACCTGTAAACATCTGACATTATTCTCTGACTATATAAGCTGTGTTTTTATGCATCTCTCCACTTCACCTGACGAAGGAGCAGCGCTCCGAAAGCTTGTGATTTCAAATAAAGCTGTTGGACTATAACCTGGTGTTGTGTGATTTCTTACATTAATAACTGGAATGGGGGTTTCTTGGAACAGTGCAAGGCTAAGACTGTAAGCAGCTGCTGGATGCTGTATTAGAGAAACTAAGGTTAATAATCTGGAAAGCGGAAACTAAATGGGTCAAAGGTTTGTTCAAAGAAGATCCTATCATGTGGTTTTCTCGTGATCCGCACTGATCTGTGTAAATATAGAACAACAATCATAGGCAAACGCAAAATACTGCGGATTCTGGAAATCTGAAATAAAAACAAAATGCTGGAAAACTCAGGAGGTCAGGCAGCATTTGTAGAGAGAAACAGAGTTAACGTTTCAGGTCGATGACCCTTAGTCAGAATGGGAAAAAGTTAGAGATGTAACATTTTTAAGCAAGTGCAGGGGCAGGGAAAGGGGGGAGGGGAGGAAAGAACAAAAGGGAAGGTCTGATAGGATGGAAGGCAGGAGAGATTAAAAGACAAAATGGTACAAGGCAAAAGGAGATGGTAATGGGACAAGTTAAGAAACAAAAGATGACTAGATGAGGTGTAAATGGCAATGGCAGAATCGTCAACAGCTGCCATGTGAGAGGAAACAAAAGAAAAAAAAATAAGAGCCAAGGTTATGGTCTGAAATTGTTGAACTCCATGTTGAGTCCAGAAGGCTGTAAAGTGCCGAATCGAAAGATGAGGTGCTGTTCCTCGAGCTTCGGTGGAACAGTGTAAGAGGCCAAGGATGGAGAGATTAGAGTGGGAGTGGAACAGAGAATTAAAGTGACAGGCGACTGGAAGCTCAGGGTCACACTTACGGATTGAACGGAGGTGTTCCGCAAAGCGGTCACCCAATCTGTGTTTGGACTCCCCAATATAGAGGAGACCGCATCATGAGCAGTGAATACAGTATACTAAATTGCAAGAAGTACGAGTAAATCGCTGTTTCACCTGGAAGGAGTGTTTGGGGCCCTGGGCAGTGGGAAGGGAGGAGGTAAAAGGGCAGGTGTTGCATCTCCTGGAGGTGAATCATATGGGAGGTGTCATAATCCTGTAAGCATTCCCTAAGTGAATTGAAGCTGTCTATTGCATCTGAGTTTTGACCCCCAAAGTCTTCATTGCATCAGTGGGAGCATTCATGGGAGATACTTGTGCTCTTCCTATGGCCTGGCATAAGTGAAAATGTTATTGGTGTTGTATGCTCAATGGTAAACTGCAGTGGAGACAACTGTTATTCCAGGACATTAGTCATGTGGAAGCTAGCAGTGTGTACCTGGGTGTTTGACTCCTCCATGTTGGCCAGACCACCTTCCATTGTCACTTGTGAGGAGGCAAGTAACTCAATAAGTTGCTGAATTCTACCAGCTGCTTATTGAAAGCAGGCCCACTAAGGTCTGTATTTCTATGGAACTCAGTATGGCACAGAATTGGGCGTCAATCCGTACCAGTTGGCCGCACATCAGCCATCACCACTCTAATCCTTCCTAACCAGTGCTCAGTGACATTACATAGAATGTACAGCACAGAAACAGGCCATTCGGCCCAACTGGTCTATGCCAGTGTTTATGCTCCACATGAGCCTCCTCCTACCCCTCTTCATCTAACCTTATCAGCATATCCTTCTATTCCTTTCTCCCTCATTAACTTCTCCTTAAATGTATCTATGCCATTCACCTTAACTACTCCTAGTGGTAGTGAGTTCCACATTCTAACCATTTTTTGGTAAAGAAATTTCTCCTGATTATCCTACCAGATTTTGCAGCTGTCTCTATCAATTGTTGGTGCTGGTAGCTTCCCAAGGTGAATGACTTGACTGGAAATATGATTCACATTTTTATGATGTCGTACCTTTCTTGGATCTGGAGTTCTGTTATATGACAGGCAGTGCCTGATGATTTCTTGGATCTGGAGTTCTGTTATATTGATGATTTCTTAAAGCAACAAAGCGAATTCCCTTGGATTCTGTTGTGTTTGCGACCAGGGCAGCAAGTCATGGAATTTGCATTATTTTCAGGGCTCGAAAGGATCAATCCAGCAAGAAGAAACAAAGCAAAAGGGGATGACAGATGGCCATCATCTCTATGGGAGTATAAAACTCAGAGAAAACAGGTGCAGCTGGGGCAGGGTCCCCTCCATACAAAGTCCTCTAGAACCACAGTTCAGACTCAAGGGCGAACTGAGAACATCAAGATCAGTGGAACCAACCTCTTCCTTAAGTCCATGAATTTAGAATGGAAGACCATACACAAAAAAAATTGCCTGAGGGAGAATAAAGGAATATAAAATTCTCTCCAGCTGAGCCACACTCAGTGCTTTCTCATCCTCTACCCTATTTACATGTGCTGCATGTGTTGGCCTCACCTGGGAATAGTGACAGTGTTCATTTGTATAATGCTCTTTGGAAGCAGCTGGGTTCTCCTTGCTCTGTGAAGAGAGCAGATGGTACATCCCGAAACAGAAAGTCCACTTCAATGGAGGAACAGCATTCCCCCATTTAATAAAAGTTTCTCAGACGGTACTTTATAAAGGTGTATAATAAAATAGATTGAAAAAATAAACCTAGAATACACATTTATCCATTCGGATATCATTGCATGTACTATTATGCCTTTGTGCACAATCAGTGTGTATGGATATCTTAATGTAACATAATATGCAAATCGTAGAGATATGATATAGATGACACTTCTAATGCAGTTCTCTTCTCCACTTTCGAAATTCACATTACCTTCTAAACTCTCCTTCCTTAACAAATCCATCATTGGTCCTTCATGTGACATTAGGTCCCAGGTCCATCGCCTCGCGCATGTTATACTGTAATTTCACTTTTGATACTTTGCCGCAGTCTTGCTAACATTTCTCTATGTCAGTACAGCGTTTTTTTGTATATATCTTTTCTAACTATAACTTACAGTATGTGCAAACATGGCCTGTGCTCCTACTTTATGGCAATATTTATGCCTTACCTTTTGTTCTTTAAGTTGCGTGCTTTCTCTTAGATCTCTGCCGGGGCCTTCATGTCACACAGGCAGCAATGAGACTAACACATTTCAGTGTTTTCCACTTTGCATGCTGGCATGGTGGACTTCCCTACCAAAAACTTGTATCGCTCCATTACTGTCCACATCACTAAATCAGCTTTGCGCTTATGCCACTTAGACAGTTTACCATGATTTGTGCAGTTCACAATTCATTTTTAAAATTTATTGGAACAAAACAAAAATTGGGACAATAGAATTGGGGATCAAACAGAACCCGTGGACAAGTGCTGCAGCGGCACAGGAACCTAACCCCACGTTTAACTAATGGTGAAGTGGAGATGCTGCTGCATGAGGCAGGTGTGAGGAAGATTGCCCTGTTTGGCATTCCAGCGTCCCCACCCTAAAGGAGACCAATGCACTATACCTGGAAGGAGTTGGAAGCCAGGGTGAATGCTGCATCCAGTACCTGCAAGACCTGGAAACTGATGCAAAAGAAGATGGCAGACTTTAAGAAAGCTGCTTAAGTAAAGCTACACAACAGTATCATATACCAGGTAAATGGCCCATGTATGGCCACTACGAGTATTACCTATCAACCTACCACACGTTTACTGCTGGCCTATGCAAAGCCCTCAGACAGCCTTACAGTACTTTCATACTTACTGTACATGGCTACACTCAAGAAGGCCATGCATTCATTCTGCAACTTACAACTTAAAACCTTAGCACACTGATATCTTAAAAGGGCTTCACAATACAAATCATTGTGACACAACCTAGCTGCACGATACATGCTCATTTACTCACATGCAATGAGATGCAGGATGGGCACTAGACTAACACAGGTTGTGCTCTTGAACTTTCAACACTTCAACACTATGACCGGAATTTTCTCCAGGCAGGCGGGTTGGGGCAGGGGGCCTCCGAGGCGGGGTGGAAACTCGGGAGGCCGGGTTTCCCACAGGCCCTGCCGACTTTAACGGCGGGGCTTGATTTGCATGTGAGGCCTCAGAGTCCCGCCCGCAGCCAGCCAGATTGAGAGGCTGGCTGGCTGCGAGCAGGTAGGCCTGCAGATGCGAGGGATTGGTCCGGTGGAGGGATTGCGGGGGTGGAATCAGGAATCGGCAGTCGGGGATCGCGAGGTGGAGCTCAGGGGTTGGCAGTCGGGGGTTGCGGAATAGCGGGGCGGGGGAGATCGGGGATTGCAGGAGGGGGTCGTCGGGGTGTGGGGGCGGCCAGAACATCGGCAGGGGGGGTTGGAGGATCGGCAGGGGGGAAAGGTCAGGGATCGGCAGGAGGGGGAGAGAGGATCGGAGCCGGCCTCAGCATCATCGGTGGGGATCAGAGGCCTTGTGAGGGGGTCTCCTATCACGGGGGGTGGGTTAGGCAGGGTCCCTGGATCCAGGAGGTAGGTATAAAGCCACTTACCTCCTGGATCCAGCAGTCCCCACCTCAGTTTAACTGCCGGGTTTCACGAATTGTGTGAAACCCATCCACATGCAGTTAAATTCAAAATGGAGGTTAAAAAAGAGGCGTCCAGCCTCATTATAATATTTAAACTGACATTCTGCTCCCCTGGGAGCGGGTTGGTCGCCTGCCCCTTGTTTCTTGTTCAATTTCTGGTCAATGGGAATCAGTGATTCAAATTTTACTTACATTTTGGTTTTCTCACTAATAGATACCTGGAACATCCTATCCATCAAACCTCCTAATCAGATTGCATGTATGAACCTCATATTTGATCCCTGCAACTTTACCATCTCAACTGTCCTTACAGAAAGAAATCCGTGTTTGGTGAAAAGGTACCCTAGTGAAGGCAGAGGGGTGTAATGTAGTTTATTGCGGTCTGGTTCAAAATCCTCGTAAGGCACCCAACTAGCTATTCATTATATCCGTGCTGACTCCCTTTGTTTCTTCTTCACTAATTGAATTTTTGATGCTTGATATATTTTGTGCAACAATTCCTTTTCCAACTGTTCGACATGGCACAGTCCAAGTCTAGGATAAACCTCAGGTCGTTTTAATGCAATAAGGAAGGAAGGTTAGACTATGTTATTTAATTTATACACAGAGATGGTTGGTAATGTTATACAGAAGGTATTTTACTATCTAGGAAGCTTATAATTTTGACAGTATTTATATATTGTCTAAAATATACTGCTGGATTTTTTTTGTGTAAAGAGTACAGTAGTATTAAAAATAAATATTACATAGTGCACATTTGTTGTGGTCACTCAGTTGTAAGTTTAGAGTATATTACTTTTGCAGACAAGCTATTTAACAATGATGACTTGCATTTATAGAACATCTTTTGCAGAGAAAAATGTCCCAAGAGGCTTTAGAGAGGAATAATCAGACATAAATAGACGCTGAGTCAAAAAAAAGGAGTTCTTAGGAGAGGTGACCAAAAGCTTGGTCAAAAAGGTGGGTTTTAAAGAGGAAAGGGAGGTGGAGGAGTTTATGGACAGAATTCCAGAGCATGGGGCCTAAACAGCTGTAGACAAAGGGAGGGAGAGATACACAAAAGGCCAGAGTCAGAGGAACAGAGTTCTTGAAGGGTTGCAGGGCTGGAGGAGTTTACAGAGATAGGGAGGGCCAAGACCATGAAGGGACTTAAACTCAACGACAGGAATGATGGGTGAGCAGAGCTTGGTGCAGGATAGGATACGGGCAGCAGAGTTTTCCATGACTTAAGGTTACAAAGTATGGAGGATGGGAGGTTAGCCAGAAGAGCATTGGAATAGACAAGTCTGGAGGTGATAAAGGCATGAATTTCAACAACAGATGGGCTGAGGCATGGGTGGCAGCGGACAATATTACAGAGGTGGAGTGGAAAATATGGGGTTTAAATTCAGCCTAGGGTTGAATAGGATGCTAAGGTTGGAAACAATCTGGTTTAATATGAACCAGTGGTGGGGAAGGGGATGGAGTCAGTGGCAAGGATATGGAGTTTGTGGCAGGGAGTCTTGCCAATGTCTAACTGGAGCAAATTGTGGCTAATCTAAGAATGGATGTCAGACAAGCAGTCGGACAACACAGAGGCAATGGAAGATCAAGAGAGATGGTGGAGAGGTAGAGCTGGGTGCCGTTAGTGTCCATGTCGAAACTGAACCCACGTCTTTGGATGATGTTACCAAAGAGCAGCATGTAGATGAGAAAGAGGAAGGGGCCAAGGATAGATCCTTGGGGGACTCCAGTAACAGTTTAGGGGCTTGTAGACAAGCCATGCTGGAGATACTCTGGCTACAATTGGATAGATAAAAGTGGAACCAAGCGAGGGCAGTCCCACTGAGCTGGACAACAGAGGAGATGCATTGGAGGAATATGGTGTGATAGACCATGTCAAAGTCTGCAGAGAAGTTGAGGAGGTTGAGTGTAAAATGTACTATACTCACAGCCACAGAGGATGTCATTTGTGACAATTATTAGGGCCATTTCAGTGCTGTGACAGGAGCGGAAAACTGATTGGAGAGATTCAAACATGGGGTTGCAAGGAAGTTGAGCATAGATTTGGGAGGCTATAACACAATCAAGGATTTGGAAAGGAAAGGGAGGTTGGAGATGGGGCGGTAGCTTGCAAGGATAGAGGGCTCCAGGGTGGGTTTTTGAAGTGGGGCTGAAAGGGAAGGGACAGTACCTGAGGAGAAGGAACCATTTACAATGTCAGCTAGCATGGGGGCCAGGAAGGGAAGCTGAGTGGTCAGCAGTTTATTGGGAATGGGACCAAGGGAGCAGACGGTGAGGCTCATGGACAAAATGAACTTAGAGAGGGCATGAAAGGAGATAGGAGATAAACTAAAGAAGGACACGGGAAGGAAGTCTGGTGGGCAGGTTTGACTCAGAGGTCAAAGGGAAGGGAAAGAAGAAGCAGAGGCAGCTGAACGGATCTTAATGACAAGTCCAGGAGCTCCTTGCACTTGTTATTGGAGGTGAGGGTGGAGGGGACAGAAGAGAGAGACCTCAGAGGCAGTCGGTAGGTTTTTTGCTGTCCAGGATGATCCTGAAAAAGTGAGTGTTTTTGAAAGAGGAGATTCAGGACTGATAGTACTTGATGTGGTCCAGACAGATATGGTGATGAATAGCTAAACCAGTTGTACGCCAGATGCATTCAAGTCTTCACTCCTTGGACTTGACGGAGCAAAGATAGGGCCATACCAAATGGAATAAGCAGGATGGGAAAGAGTAAAAGTTTTACTGGGGGCAATGCATCAAAGGGGGAGGTGAGGGAGTGATTGAGCAGATTGGCAGCTGGAGAAGTATTGTGACAAATGGAAGGCCAGAGGTTAGGCTGTTGGGAGTTTGAAAGTGAAGTTGTAAGTGACGTGTGGTAGTTTTTTTTTAACAGATGCAGACACAAGGCAGCGTGGTTGGAAGAGGGCCACGTTTCAGTCAAAACCATGATGTCAATGCAATTATCCACAATAAGGGCACGGATGGCAAGGGTCTTGTGGGCAAAGGAACTGACATTCTGGAGGGAATTTGGAGAGGGGAGGTGAATGTTGATCCGCTGATGGAGTCCAAGGAGGCAATAGTGGATGGTGTGAGTGGGACGGGAATGAGGTTGGCAAGATTCACACTCAGCGGACATGCTGGGCAGGAAATGAAGATGGGGCAGTTGGGGTTGCTGCTCATAAGGAGGCATCAACAAGTGCATCAAAGGGCCTTTCAGAGAATGCTGAGAGAGGGCCAAAGGATAGCTTTGGATTGATCTTAGGGGGATTCAGACCCAGGAAGGCAGAGGCATGACAGAGTGACAGGAAGGAGAGGATATACAGCAACAACAACAATTTATATTTATACTGTGCCTTTAATGTAGTAAAACGTCCCAAGACGCTTCACAGGAGTATCATAAGACTAAAAATTTGACACCAAGCCACCTAAGGAGAAATTAGGGTAGGTGGCCAAAATCTTGGTCAAAGAGGTAGGTTTTAAGGAGTGTCTTAAAGGAGGAAAGAGAGGTAGCGAGGTGGACATGTTTAGGGAAGGAATTCCAGAGCTTAGGGCCAAGGCAACAGAAGGCACAGCACCAATGGTTGAGCAATTATAATCAGGGATGCTCAAGAGGACAGAATTAGAGGAGCGCAGATATCTCAGGGGGTTGTGAGGCTGGAGGAGATTACAGAGATAGGGACGGCCAAGGCCATGGAGGGATTTGAAAACAAGGATGAGAATTTTGAAATCGAGACATTGCTTAACTGGGAGCCAATGTAGGTCAGCGAGCACAGGGGTGATGGATGAACGGGACTCGGTGCAAGTTAGGACACGGGGCAGCCGAGTTTTGGATGAGCTCAAGTTTACACAGGGTGGAATGTGGGAGGCCAGCCAGGAGTGCGTTGCAATAGTCAAGTCTAGAGGTAACAAAGACATGGATGAAAGCAGATGAGCTGAGGCAAGGGCGGAGATGGGCGATGTTACGGAGGTGGAAATAGGCGGTCTTAGTTATGCTGTATATGCGGTCGGAAGCTCATTTCAGGGTCAAATATGACACCAAGGTTGCAAATAGTGTGGTTCAGCCTCAGACAGATGTTAGGGAGAGGGATGGAGTTAGTGGCTAGTGAACAAAGATGTGGTGGGGACCGAAAACAATGGCTTCAGTCTCCCAATGTGATAATAATAATAACTTCCGGGAAGTTATGTCATCACTTCCTGTGAACTGTGAACTATGAACTGTGTACATATCTCACTTCCTGTCATATGTCACTTCCTGTTGGACTGGTATAAATACTGGTCTGTTCAGTATTGTAAGAGGCTTCTACCAGAGGCATGGTAAAGACCTCTCTTGTATATAGTGTGTTTATAAGTTACTTAAAGCTAACTTTAAAGTTACTTGATGGTAAGACTCCTTTTTCTTACATCAATTTAAGTAACTTAATATTTACACTCACAAATACTAGACCTTCGGACAAACTCGGAGTTAAGGATCCAGGGAACCACCCATCATGGAGAGAATCCTTAGACCTATTCGTCTGGACTTGGACCCGAATACACCAGCAGCTGGCAGGGTATGGAAGCATTGGTACTGTACTTTTGAGAATTTTCTGGATGAATGTAAAGCGGATGCTCCTGCTAGATTGAGGATACTTATCAATTATGTGACCCCAAAAGTGTTTGAATATGTTGATGAATGGGATAATTACGATGAGGTGATTCGGGCACTTAAGAAACTGTATGCCAAGACCCCAAATGAGGTCTATGCTAGACATCTACTGGCCACAGCCCAACAAGGGCCAGGGGAATCAATTAACGAATTCCTGCAAGAACTTCGCAGGCTCAGCATAGATTGTAACTTTCAGGCAGCCTCAGCTGAGCTGTACCGCAAAGAAATGATTCGTGATGCTTTCATCTGCGGGATTGCCTCTCCATTTATACGCCAGCGTCTACTAGAAAGTAAAACACTTGAGCTACAAAAAGCTTTTGACCTAGCTTGTTCTCTGGATTTGGCAAAGAGAAATGCAGACCTCTATCAGCTGCCCAGATCTCGATCTGCTGCTGTAGCTGCAACCAGACAATTCAAGCGGTCTCAGGTGAACCCTATCATGGGGGAATCTAATTCTGATAATTCTGATGAAGAAGAGGAGGATGACCCCACTTTAGCAGCCTCTTGGCAATCTAGGAAGGAGTGCTTCTTTTGTGGAGATGCTTTTCACCCTAGGAAAACCTGCCCTGCTCGCAATGCAATCTGCAGTTATTGCAAAAAAAAGGACACTTTGCTAAAGTTTGCCTATCAAGGGCCTCTACGAGGGCCAATCCAGCTAAGGCCTACCGAACTGCCCCAATTAGGGCCTATCAAGATGCTCCAGCTAGGACCTATCAAGCTTCCTCTCGAGCTCTCTCCCGAAGAAGCACACCGAGAGTTTTAGCCACTCTCTGTGCAACGACACCAATTACAGCTGCTTGCCCACAGAACCTGTCTCATGCAGCCACAAAAATTTCAATTAAAGGGCATACCTTAGATGCCTTAATTGACTCAGGAAGTACTGATAGTTTCATTAAGGAACAGATTGTTGCGAAATTGAAACTACATGTCTTCCCATCGGACCAGGCAATTGCGATGGCTCAGTCATCACTTAATACCAGAATCTCCGGCTTTTGTGTTGTTGATATGACACTTCATGGTCGTATGTATCCCTCCACCCGACTTTCGGTGCTCAAGGACTTATGTAGTGATCTCCTCTTAGGGTTGGACTTCCAAAAACAGCATAAGAAACTCACCATTGAGTTTGGTGGATCCAAACCCGGACTTACTATTTCTAATATACCGTCTAAATTACCGTTTTGTGCATTGTCAGCAGCTTCACTTGATGAACCCTCATTATTTGCCAGTATTCCGCCTCGATGCAAACCAATAATAACGAAATCGCGGCGCTTTAATCAGGAAGACCAATCTTTTATTGCGGCTGAAATCTCTCGACTTCTAGCAGAGGATATCATCGAACCATGTTCGTCGCCCTGGCGGGCTCAAGTCGTCATTGTCAAGAACCCTCTAAAACCTCACAAACAGCGACTATGCATCGATTATTCGCAAACCATCAATCAATATACCGACTTGGACGCCTACCCATTGCCACGCATTGATGATATGGTTAATAAACTGGCCGAATACAAAGTGTTCTCAACTTACGATTTAAAAAGTGCCTATCATCAGGTACCCTTGAAGGTCTCAGATAAGCAGTACACGGCCTTTGAGGCTAATGGACGGCTGTACCAATTTCGTCGCCTCCCATTCGGGGTTACTAATGGAGTGGCTGTCTTCCAACGGGCAATGGATGGCCTGGTTAAGCAGGAAAACCTAAGGGACACTTTTCCCTATCTTGATAACATTACCATTGCAGGTCACGATCAACAGGAACACGACGCCAACCTCCAAAAATTTCGGGATGCCCTCCATCGCCGTAATTTGACCCTGAATGAATCCAAATCTGTTGAGTCGCAACCGACCATCAACATCCTTGGCTACTGTGTAGGCAATGGTATCATTAAGCCAGACCCAGAAAGACTTCGCCCGCTCCAAGAGCTCCCGTCACCTAAGAATCCGGCTTCTTTACGTCGGGCTCTCGGTCTGTTTGCATACTACGCTAAATGGATTCCTCATTTTTCGGACAAAATCCAACCCTTGCTGCATGCTGGATCATTTCCACTGGGAACAGCGGCTGTTGCAGCCTTTAACCTTCTCAAAAAAACAGTTGGAGAAAGCGGCTCTTCACTCCATCGATGAGAATCTCCCTTTCGTGGTTGAATGTGATGCCTCGGAGGTGGCGATCTCGGCTACTCTGAATCAGGAAGGTCGTCCTGTAGCATTTATGTCCAGGACCTTACAAGGTGCCGAGCTACATTATCCTCCGGTTGAGAAAGAAGCCACAGCCATCATAGGGGCAGTACAGAAGTGGAACCATTTTCTAGCTCGCCAGCACTTTACATTGATCACGGACCAACGATCAGTCGCCTTCATGCTCGATAATCGAAAACGAACCAAAATTAAGAATAATAAAATACAACTTTGGAGGATGGAACTGGCCTCTTTTGGTTATACCATTCTCTATCGGCCTGGCAAGGAGAATGTGGCCCTGGACACCCTCACACGGGCATTCTGCTCCACTATGTCATCGTCGACTCGCATGGATGTCCACAATGGATTGTGTCATCCTGGCGTTACGCGCATGCTACATTTCGTACGATCACGGAATCTCCCTTTTTCCACTGGAGATGTAAAGAAAATATGCTCAGAATGCCGGCTTTGTGCGGAATTAAAACCTCAGTTCTTCCACCCCTCAGATGGTATACTCATACATGCAACCCAACCGATGCAACGACTTAGCATCGATTTTAAGGGCCCAGTGCCCTCTTCAACTCGGAACACATATTTGCTCACCATGATCGACGAATATTCACGTTTTCCGTTTGCCTTCCCCTGCTCCAATATGCTGGCGTCCACAGTAATCTGCTGCCTTGAGCAGGTATTTTCTCTCTGTGGCATGCCGGCTTATATTCACTCAGATCGGGGTCCATCCTTTATGTCAAGGGAACTCAAGGACTACCTCTCAGAACGGGGAATTGCTACAAGCAAAACAACACCATACCATCCCATCGGAAATGGGCAGGTAGAGAGGTATAACGGTATCATCTGGAATTCCGTACGTCTCGCTTTAAGATCTCGGGGCCTACCAGACCAGCAATGGGAAACAGTGCTTCCGGATGCATTGCACTCTATACAGTCCCTGCTTTCTACAGCCACAAATACTACACCTCATGAGCGGTTCTTTGGATTCCAGCGTCGCTCATCTCATGGGACATCACTCCCATCATGGCTAACTACTCCTGGACCTGTATTACTCCGAAGATACGTTCGGACGTCTAAAAATGACCCTCTCGTAGACGAGGTCGAACTAACCAATGCCAACCCCACCTATGCAAACATACGATATTCTGACGGCCGAGAATCTACCGTATCATTACGGGATCTGGCTCCCTGCCCACCAGGACGTAGTGGGACATCGGGTGATGGCATTTCACCAGGAAACTCTTGGGACCTATCGGGTACCCCTCTCCAGGATCCTGATCGGACACCAACTAGCTTGGTGCCGGTAGAACCCCGTACTCAAGGTTGTGACCCTCCCAGTACCGCGCATGAAAGTACTGATCCGCCACAGACCAGCTCTGCACCTCCCTCTGAACAGAGGCAGTCCGACTTTGAACCTATTGGGGCTCGTACTCGAAGCCATGATCTCCCCGACCCTTCACAGGGCAATCCAGGCCACACAGACTCTGACCAATGGCCAACCGCATGTAAGCGGACCAGCGACCCTCTACGACGGGAATCCAAACGGGTGCGACTCTTCCTTGTTCGGCGGCTGCGGACCAAAAGGTAGACCACAGCCTCCTAATCCTGCAGGAGGGAAGAATGTGACAATAATAATAACTCCCGGGAAGTTATGTCACCACTTCCTGTGAACTGTGAACTATGAACGATGAACTGTGTACATACCTCACTTCCTGTCATATGTCACTTCCTGTTGGACTGGTATAAATACTGGTCTGTTCAGTATTGTAAGAGGCTTCTACCAGAGGCATGGTAAAGACCTCTCTTGTATATAGTGTGTTTATAAGTTACTTAAAGCTTACTTTAAAGTTACTTAATGGTAAGACTCCTGTGATAAAAATGCTAACTTCCGGGAAGTTATGTCATCACTTCCTGTGAACTATGAACTGTGAACTATGAACTGTGTACATACCTCACTTCCTGTCATATGTCACTTCCTGTTGGACTGGTATAAATACTGGTCTGTTCAGTATTGTAAGAGGCTTCTACCAGAGGCATGGTAAAGACCTCTCTTGTATATAGTGTGTTTATAAGTTACTTAAAGCTTACTTTAAAGTTACTTGATGGTAAGTCTCCTTTTTCTTACATCAATTTAAGTAACTTAGTATTTACACTGACAAATACTAGACCTTCAGACAAACTCGGAAGTTAAGGATCCAGGGAACCACCCATCATGGAGAAAATCCTTAGACCTATTCGTCTGGACTTGGACCCGAATACACCAGCAGCTGGCAGGGTATGGAAGCATTGGTATCGTACTTTTGAGAATTTTCTGGATGAATGTAAAGTGGATGCTCCTGCTAAATTGAAGATACTTGTCAATTATGTGACCCCAAAAGTGTTCGAATATGTTGATGACTGGGATAATTACGAAGAGGTGATTCGGGCACTTAAGAAACTGTATGCGAAGACCCCAAATGAGGTCTATGCTAGACATCTACTGGCCACAGCCCGACAAGGGCCAGGGGAATCAATTGACGAATTCCTGCAAGAACTTCGCAGGCTCAGCGTAGATTGTAACTTTCAGGCAGCCTCAGCTGAGCTGTACCGCCAAGAAATGATTCGTGATGCTTTCATCTGCGGGATTGCCTCTCCATTTATACGCCAGCGTCTACTAGAAAGTAAAACACTTGAGCTACAAAAAGCTTTTGACCTAGCTTGTTCACTGGATTTGGCAAAGAGAAATGCAGACCTCTATCAGCTGCCCAGATCTCGATCTGCTGCTGTAGCTGCAACCAGACAATTCAAGCGGTCTCAGGTGAACCCTATCATGGGGGAATCTAATTCTGATAATTCTGATGAAGAAGAGGAGGACGACCCCACTTTAGCAGCCTCTTGGCAATCTAGGAAGGAATGCTTCTTTTGTGGAGATGCTTTTCACCCTAGGAAAACCTGCCCTGCTCGCAATGCAATCTGCAGTTATTGTGGGAAAAAAGGACACTTTGCTAAAGTTTGCCTATCAAGGGCCTCTACGAGGGCCAATCCAGCTAAGACCTACCGAACTGCCCCAATTAGGGCCTATCAAGATGCTCCAGCTAGGACCTATCAAGCTTCCTCTCGAGCTCTCTCCCGAAGAAGCACACCGAGAGTTTTAGCCACTCTCTGTGCAACGACACCAATTACAGCTGCTTGCCCACAGAACCTGTCTCAGGCAGCCACAAAAATTTCAATTAAAGGGCATACCTTAGATGCCTTAATTGACTCAGGAAGTACTGATAGTTTCATTAAGGAACAGATTGTTGCGAAATTGAAACTACATGTCTTCCCATCGGACCAGGCAATTGCGATGGCCCAGTCATCACTTAATACCAGAATCTCCGGCTTTTGTGTTGTTGATATGACACTTCATGGTCGTATGTATCCCTCCACCCGACTTTCGGTGCTCAAAGACTTATGTAGTGATCTCCTCTTAGGGCTGGACTTCCAAAAACAGCATAAGAAACTCACCATTGAGTTTGGTGGATCCAAACCCGGACTTACTATTTCTAATATACCATCTAAATTACCTTTTTGTGCATTATCAGCAGCTTCACTTGATGAACCCTCATTATTTGCCAGTATTCCGCCTCAATGCCAACCGATAATAACGAAATCGCGGCGCTTTAATCAGGAAGACCAATCTTTTATTGCGGCTGAAATCTCTCGACTTCTAGCAGAGGATATCATTGAACCATGTTCGTCGCCCTGGCGGGCTCAAGTCGTCATTGTCAAGAACCCTCTAAAACCTCACAAACAGCGACTATGCATCGATTATTCGCAAACCATCAATCAATATACCGACTTGGACGCCTACCCATTGCCACGCATTGATGATATGGTTAATAAACTGGCCGAATACAAAGTGTTCTCAACTTACGATTTAAAAAGTGCCTATCATCAGTTACCCTTGAAGGTCTCAGATAAGCAGTACACAGCCTTTGAGGCTAATGGACGGCTGTACCAATTTCGTCGCCTCCCATTCGGGGTTACTAATGGAGTGGCTGCCTTTCAACGGGCAATGGATGGCCTGGTTAAGCAGGAAAACCTAAGGGACACTTTTCCCTATCTTGATAACATTACCATTGCAGGTCACGATCAACAGGAACACGACTCCAACCTCCAAAAATTTCGGGATGCCCTCCATCGCCGTAATTTGACCCTGAATGAATCCAAATCTGTTGAGTCGCAACCGACCATCAACATCCTTGGCTACTGCGTAGGCAATGGTATCATTAAGCCAGACCCAGAAAGACTTCGCCCGCTCCAAGAGCTCCCGTCACCTAAGAATCCGGCTTCTTTACGTCGGGCTCTCGGTCTGTTTGCATACTACGCTAAATGGATTCCTCATTTTTCGGACAAAATCCAACCCTTGCTGCATGCTAGATCATTTCCACTGGGAACAGCGGCTGTTGCAGCCTTTAACCTTCTCAAAAAACAGTTGGAGAAAGCGGCTCTTCACTCCATCGATGAGAATCTCCCTTTCGTGGTTGAATGTGATGCCTCGGAGGTGGCGATCTCGGCTACTCTGAATCAGGAAGGTCGTCCTGTAGCATTTATGTCCAGGACCTTACAAGGTGCCGAGCTACATTATCCTCCGGTTGAGAAAGAAGCCACAGCCATCATAGAGGCAGTACGGAAGTGGAACCATTTTCTAGCTCGCCAGCACTTTACATTGATCACGGACCAACGATCAGTCGCCTTCATGCTCGATAATCGAAAACGAACCAAAATTAAGAATAATAAAATACAACTTTGGAGGATGGAACTGGCCTCTTTTGGTTATACCATTCTCTATCGGCCTGGCAAGGAGAATGTGGCCCCGGACACCCTCACACGGGCATTCTGCTCCACTATGTCATCCTCCACTCTCATGGATGTCCACAATGGTTTGTGTCATCCTGGCGTTACGCGCATGCTACATTTCGTACGATCACGGAATCTCCCTTTTTCCACTGGAGATGTAAAGAAAATATGCTCAGAATGCCGGCTTTGTGCGGAATTAAAACCTCAGTTCTTCCGCCCCTCAGCTGGTATACTCATACATGCAACCCAACCGATGCAACGACTTAGCATCGATTTTAAGGGCCCAGTGCCCTCTTCAACTCGGAACACATATTTGCTCACCATGATCGACGAATATTCACGTTTTCCGTTTGCCTTCCCCTGCTCCAATATGCTGGCGTCCACAGTAATCTGCTGCCTTGAGCAGGTATTTTCTCTCTGTGGCATGCCGGCTTATATTCACTCAGATCGGGGTCCATCCTTTATGTCAAGGGAACTCAAGGACTACCTCTCAGAACGGGGAATTGCTACAAGCAAAACAACACCATACCATCCCATCGGAAATGGGCAGGTAGAGAGGTATAACGGTATCATCTGGAATTCCGTACGTCTCGCTTTAAGATCTCGGGGCCTACCAGACCAGCAATGGGAAACAGTGCTTCCGGATGCATTGCACTCTATACGGTCCCTGCTTTCTACAGCCACAAATACTACACCTCATGAGCGGTTCTTTGGATTCCAGCGTCGCTCATCTCATGGGACATCACTCCCGTCATGGCTAACTACTCCTGGACCTGTATTACTCCGAAGATACGTTCGGACGTCTAAAAATGACCCTCTCGTAGACGAGGTTGAACTAACCGATGCCAACCCCACCTATGCAAACATACGATATTCCGACGGCCGAGAATCTACCGTATCATTACGG
Organism: Somniosus microcephalus; assembly: GCF_052327205.1. Lineage (NCBI taxonomy): Eukaryota > Metazoa > Chordata > Chondrichthyes > Squaliformes > Somniosidae > Somniosus > Somniosus microcephalus. Next base: position 16,825,926 of record NC_141000.1, on the reverse strand, counting down.
GATCTGGCTCCCTGCCCACCAGGACGTAGTGGGACATCGGGTGATGGCATTTCACCAGGAAACTCTTGGGACCTATCGGGTACCCCTCTCCAGGATCCTGATCGGACACCAACTAGCTTGGTGCCGGTAGAACCCCGTGCTCAAGGTTGCGACCCTCCCAGTACCGCGCATGAAAGTACTGATCCGCCACAGACCAGCTCTGCACCTCCCTCTGAACAGAGGCAGTCCGACTTTGAACCTATTGGGGCTCGTACTCGAAGCCATGATCTCCCCGACCCTTCACAGGGCAATCCAGGCCACACAGACTCTGACCAATGGCCAACCGCATGTAAGCGGACCAGCGACCCTCTACGACGGGAATCCAAACGGGTGCGACTCTTCCTTGTTCGGCGGCTGCGGACCAAAAGGTAGACCACAGCCTTCTAATCCTGCAGGAGGGAAGAATGTGATAAAAATGCTAACTTCCGGGAAGTTATGTCATCACTTCCTGTGAACTATGAACTGTGAACTATGAACTGTGTACAAACCTCACTTCCTGTCATATGTCACTTCCTGTTGGACTGGTATAAATACTGGTCTGTTCAGTATTGTAAGAGGCTTCTACCAGAGGCATGGTAAAGACCTCTCTTGTATATAGTGTGTTTATAAGTTACTTAAAGCTTACTTTAAAGTTACTTGATGGTAAGTCTCCTTTTTCTTACATCAACTCCTTTTTCTTACATCACCCAATATTTAATTGCAGAAAATTTCTGCTCATCCAGAACTGGATGTCGGACAAGCAGTCTGACAGTTTAGAGACCATGGAGGGGTCGAGAGAAGTGGTGATGAGGTAGAGCTGGGTGTTGTCAGCATACATGTGGAAACTGACGCTGTGTTTTCGGATGATGTCGCCAAGGGGCAGCATGTAGATGAGAAATAGGAGGGGGCCAAGGATAGATCCTTGGGGGACACCAGAGGTAACGATGCGGGAGCAGGAAGAGAAGCCATTGCAGGTGATTCTCTGGCTATGATTAGATAGATAAGAATGGAACCAGGCGAGTGCAGTCCCACCCAGCTGCATGACGGTGGAGAGGCATTGGAGAAGGATGGAGTGGTTAACCGTGTCAAAGGCTGCAGACAAGTCAAGAAGAACGAGAAGGAATAGTTTACCTTTGTCACAGTCACAAAGGATGTAATTTGTGACTGATGAGAGCCGTTTTGGTACTGTGGCAGGGGCGGAAACCTGATTGGAGGGATCAAACATGGAGTTGCGGGAAAGATGGACACGAATTTGGGAGGCGACAACATGTTCAAGGACTTTGGAGAAGAAAGGGAGATTGAAGATGAGGTGGTGGTTTGCAAGGACGGAGGGGTCAAGGGCAGTTTCTTTGAGGAGATGGGTGATGACAGCAGATTTGAAGGCAAGGGGGACAGTACCTGAGGAGAGAGAACCATTAACAATGTCAGCTAACATTGGAGCCAGAAAAGGAAGTTGGATGGTCAGCAGTTTGGTGGGAATAGGGTCGAGAGAGCAGGAAGTGGGTCTCATGGACAAGATGAGCGGTCATGAGAGGAAAATGGAGATAAACTGGAGAAAGTTGTGAGTTCAGGACTAGGGCAAGAGGGAACGTTAGAGGACGTTTGGCCCAGTGGGCTAGGGGAAGGATGGGTAGTGGCAGAGGCAGCTGAACGGATGGTCTGAATCTTAGAGACAAAAAAGTCCATGAGCTCCTCACACTTGTTGTCGGAGGTGAGGGTGAAGGAGGCAGGGGAGAGGGGTTTAAGAAGATGGTTAACAGTAGGGAATAGAAGCCGGGGTTTATCTTTGCATTCCAGAATGATTCTGGAATAGTGAGCAATTTTGGCAGACGAGAGCAGGACCCAGTAATGCTTTATGTGGTCCAGCCAAATCTGGCGGTGAATGGCTAAACCAGTTGTCCGCCATATCCGTTCAAGTCTGCGTCCCTTGGACTTAAGGGAGCGAAGATGGGCCGTACCAGGGGGAAGGGCCAGGGTGAGAGAGAGTAATTGTTTTAATAGGGACTAGGGCATCAAAGGTGGTGGTGAGGGTGTGGTTGAGCAGAAATGTTGTGGTGAACATAAGAACATAAGAAATAGGAGCAGGAGTAGGCCATTCGGCCTCTCGTGCCTGCTCCGCCATTCAATGAGATCATGGCTGATCTGATCTTGGCCTCAACTCCACTTTTCTGCCTTAATCCTTGACTCCCCTGTAGCTCAAATATTTGTCTATCTCCGCCTTGAATATATTCAATGACTCCGCCTCCACAGCTCTCTGAGGTAGAGAATTCCAAAGATTCATGACCCTCTGAGAGAAGAAATTCCTCCTCATTTTCATATTAAATGGGTGACCCTTTATTCTGGAACTATGACCCCTAGTTCTAGATTCCCTCACGAGGTGAAACATCCTCTCAGCATCCACCCTGTCAAGCCCCCTCAGAATCTTATATGTTTCAATAAGATCACCTCTCATTCTTCTAAACGCCAATGAGTATAGGCCCAACCTGCTCAACCTTTCCTCACAAGACAATCCCTTCATTCCAGGAATCAACCTAGTGAACCTTCTCAGAACTGCCTCCAATGCAAGTATATCCCTCCTTAAATAAGGAGACCAAAACTGTACGCAGTACTCCAGGTGTGATCTCACCAGCGCCCCGTACAGTTGTAGCAAGACTTCCCTACTTTTGTACTCCATCCCCCTTGCAATAAAGGCCAACATTCCATTTGCCTTCCTAATTACTTGCTGTACCTGCATGCTAACTTTTTATGTTTCATATACGAGGCCCCCCAGATCCCTCTGTACCGCAGCATTCTGTAGTCTCTCTCCATTTAAATAATATTTTGCTTTTCTATTTTTCCTACCAAAGTGGATAACCTCACATTTTCCCACATTATGCTCCATCTGGCAATTTTTTGCCCACTCACTTAACCTATCTATATCCCCTTGCAGATTCTTTGGGCAGGATTTTCATTGGGCCGTGGAAGCGGGATTGGAGGCGTGTGGGGGGTTAAAATCTCGAAATCGGGGGCACGAACCCATCCCGCCCCCAGCCCGCCTCCATGCCAGTTTCAAAGGAGGCGGATACCCGACCTGTGCTGGGACCCGCCTCCCCGAGGCGGGAAGGGGATTAGCGCCAATGAACTGCCTGTTAACAGGTAGTTCACAGGCAGTTTTTAGCCTAATCACTATTTTTATTGCTGAAGTGTGGGATTCCCGACGGCTCCAAACCACGCCAAGTTAGCGAGGCGGGTCGTCGGACTGAAGGGCTTGGAGGGTTCGAGATGTCCGGTGTTCAGGTGAGTGATGGGTGCATGAGTGCAGAGGTAAGTGTGTTTGGTGTGTGTAAAGTGTTTAAAGAACTTTTACTTACATTTACTTACCTTTACAGCCTTCCTTCCTTCAGGTCTCGGGCCGAGTCCCTCATCTCACCGGCACAGAAAGCAGAATGGCCGCGATCTGTCAAAAGTTGCAGCATTCAGCTTTCTGTTCTGGAGAGATCTCTAAATCAGCCTGAGAAGAAGGAATTAACTTGGAGTACAGATTGTCAGTGTTTGACAGCTTCAAAGAGCTGTCAAACGCTGATATTTCATCTGTCAAAAGCTCTTGACAGATAAAATGTCAATCTGTGATGTCACCTGTTGCCGGGTGGCCCTTAATTGGCCTGCTGAGCCTGCTGGGCGGGCTCAACAAGGTCATCAAGTGAAAATCACGTAGGTTGGCCACAATTCGATGGAGCCAGGACTACAGCCCCGAAAGTTGTAGTCCCGCCTCCTACATGCCTCCTCAATGAAAATCCAGCCCTTTGTGTTCTCCTCACAACTTGCTTACCCACCTATCTTTGTATCGTCAGCAAATGTGGCTACAGTACACTCGGTCCCTTCATCCAAGTCATTAGTATAGATTGTAAATAGTTGAGGCCCCAGCACTGATCCCTGTGGCACCCCACTAGTTACAGTTTGCCAACCTGAAAATGACTCATTTATCCCGACTCTGTTTAGTTAGCCAATCTTCTATCCATGCTAATATATTACCCCCAACACCATGAGCTCTTACCTTGTATAGTAACCTTTTATGTGGCACCTTATTGAATGCCTTTTGGAAATCCAAATACACTACATCTACTGGTTCCCCTTGATCCACCCTGCTTGTTGTATCCTCAAAGAACTCTAATAAATTTGTCAAACACTATTTCCCTTTCATAAAACCATGTTGACTCTGCTTGATTGTATTATGATTTTTTAAATGTCCTGCTACTACTTCCTTAATAATGGATTCCAGCATTTACACAATGACAGACGTTAGGCTAACTGGTCTATAGTTTCCTGCTTTCTGTCTCCCTCTTTTCTTAAATAGGGGCATTACATTTGTGGTTTTCCAATCTGCTGGGACCTTTCCAGAATCCAGAGAATTTTGGAAAAGAATGGAGGGCCAAAGGCTGGACAGTTGGGATTTCATAAGTGCAGTTATAAGAGAGCTGGGAGAGAGATTTTTCCAGGGGCGGACACAGAAGGAAGAAGGGTTGGGGGGTCTGGGTGGAAGGGGGATGTGAGTGGAGAGCGATACGAGGAAGTGGTCACACGATGGGATTAGCGAGGCCACGAGGGATGGCAAGGTCGAGGGGGTGGCCGTGAATATGGGTTAGGGAGTTTACATGGAGGGAGAGATTAAGGGAAGATAGGAGGCTAGTGAACTCAGAGGTGAGAGAGCATGATGAATTGACATGGAGGTTGAAATCACCGAGGATGAGAAGTCGTTCGGTGCAGAGGCTGAGGGAGGAGAGCAGTGAAGATATCTCGGTAATAAAATTTTTATGGTACTTGGGCGGACGGTAGAGAATGAGAATTTTAAATGAAAGCTGAGAGGGGTGGAATAAGGTGAGATGCTCAAAGGAGGAGAAAGTGCCATAGGAGTAGGGGGACAGACCAAGGTGTGATTTGGTGATGGTGATGAGAGCCACACCGCCACCACAGCGGTCTGAGCGGGGCAAGTGGTGGAAGGTATAGCCAGGCGGGCAGCTTCATTTAAGAGTAAGGTGTCATTATCCGCTCAACTAAGTTTCCGTCAGGGCCATGATGTCGATGCGATCATTCATGATAAGCTCATGGTTGGCAAGGGCCTTGTTGCAAGTGAATGGGCATTCTGGAGGGAGATGCGGAGAGGGTCGGTGATGGTTGCCCCACTGCTAGTGTCCAGAGGGTCAGTGGTGGGAGGGGTGCGTTGGAGGGGGAGGAGATTGGCAAGATTAGCCCCTAGAGGGCGCGCTGAGTGGGAAGGTCAGCGAGAGAGTAGGATGGGACAGTTGGGGTTGCTGCTCGTAAGGAGGCAGCGACGAGTACCTTGATGGGCCCTTCGTAGGATGCCAAGAGAGGCACAGAGGGAAGCTGGAGGTTTATCTGAGAGGGAGTCAAGCCTAGGACGGCGGCAGGAGAGTTGGAAGGTTGAACAGTAATGAAGGATTTGGGTAGGGATTTGGGAGGACAGAGTATCCGAGCGAGGAGAGATGAAAGGAGGCATGATGACATCAGAAAGTGGCCAGTGAGGGATAGAGAGAAAAGGAAAAGGGGGAGAAAAATTGGAAAAAGAAATGAACAGCTCACGCGAATGGACACAGGGAAAAAGCTCAGGTTACAGAGGCCTGGTTAATTAGTGGGATCCATATCAGCCCCCTCCTGAGGTCCCACCATCACATAAGCCAGTCTTCAGCCAATTTGATTCACTCCACGTGATATCAAGAAATGGCTGAGTGCACTGGACACAGCAAAGGCTGTGGGCCCCGACAACATCCCGGCCGTCATACTGAAGACTTGTGCTCCAGAACTAGCCACCCCTCTAGCCAAGCTGTTCCAGTACAGCTACAACACTGGCATCTATCCGGCAATGTGGAAAACTGCCCAGGACAGATATCCTGTCCACAAAAAGCAGGACAACTTCAATCCGGCCAATTACCGCCCCATCAGTCTACTCTCAATCATCAGCAAATTGATGGAAGGTGTCATCGACAGTGCTATCAAGCGGCACTTACTCACTAATAACCTGCTCACTGATGCCCAGTTTGGGTTCTGTCAAGACCACTCGGCTCCCGACCTCATTACAGCCTTGGTCCAAGCATGGACAAAGGAGTTGAATTCCAGAGGTGAGGTGAGAGTGACTGCCCTTAACATCAAGGCAGCATTTGACCGAGTGTGGCATCAAGGAGCCCGAGTAAAACTGAAGTCAATGAGAATCGGGGGGGGGGGGACGCTCCACTGGCTGGAGTCATACCAAAGGAAGATGGTTGTGGTGGTTGAAGGTCAATCATTACAGCGCCAGGACATCACTGCAGGTGTTCCTCAGGGCAACCATCTTCAGCTGCTTCATCAATGGCCTTCCCTCCATCATAAGGTCAAAAGTGGGGATGTTCGCTGATGACTGCACAGTGTTCAGTGCCATTCACAGCTCCTCAGATAATGAAGCAGTCCATCCCTGCATGCAGCAAGACCTGGACGACATTCAGGCTTGGGCTGATAAGTGGCAGGTAACATTCACGCCTCACAAGTGCCAGGCAATGACTATCTCCAACAAGCGAGAGTCTAACCACTGCCCCTTGACATTGAATGGCATTACCATCGCCAAATCCCCCACCATCAACATCCTGAGGGTCACCTTTGACCAGAAACTTAACTGGACCAGCCACATAAATACTCTGGCAACAAGAGCAGGTCAGAGGCTAGGTATTCTGCAGCGAGTGTCTCACCTCTTGACTCCCCAAAGCCTTTCCACCATCTACAAGGCACAAGTAAGGAGTGTGATGGAATACTCTCCACTTGCCTGGATGAGAGCAGCTCCAACAACACTCAAGAAGCTTGACACCATCCAGGACAAAGCAGCCCGCTTGATTGGGGCCCCATCCACCACTTTAAACATTCACTCCCTCCACCACTGGCGCACCGTGGCTGCAGTGTGTACCATCTACAAGATGCACTGTAGCAACTCACCAAGGCTTCTTCGGCAGCAACTCCCAAACCCGCGACCTCTACCACCTAGAAGGACAAGGGCAGCAGGCGCATGGGAATACCACCACCTCCAAGTTCCCCTCCAAGTCACACACCATCCTGACTTAGAAGTATATCACCGATCCTTCATCGTCGCTGGGTCAAAATCCTGGCACTCGCTCCCTAACAGCACTGTGGGAGTACCTTCACCACACGGACTGCAGCGGCACAAGAAGACGGCTCACCACCACCTTCTCAGGGGTGGTTAGGTTTGGGCAATAAATGCTGGCCTTGCCAGCGACACCCACATCCCAAGAATGAATATAACATATTTCCGGGTAGCAGGGAATAGGTTGGGGACAATAGTAGGGAGACCAGGTTCAAAGTCAGATGTCCCATGGAGGGACAAAGCTGATATAAGCAGGATGGAGCCGGCACGGAGCATCAACAAACCACTGTCCAAAGCAGGCGAGTGACGTCCAGAAGCTATTTGAAGGGTAGAGAGTTTGAGCATGGAGGTTGTTGCCGTCGGAATAAGAGCCGGTCGTGGTGCAGAAAGATGATGAGGAAATTGACGCAAGTTGAAAGTCACCGTAGATCAAAGCCACGGAGAAAAAGTACAACCACAAGCCAGCGACCAGCAAAGCTGAAAACCAGTAGAATGCGTCACCGAACAGCAAGTGAAACTGCAGCTGCTAGTTAGAAGCCAACAATGCTGAAAAACCAGTAGAGCCAGTTCAGCAAAGACACAGCCACAAATTAAAAGTTATTTTTAAAGAAAAAAATCATCTTTTAGCAGCAGAGATAGAGACACAGCAGGTATGTCTTACAGTGCAATCCATTGCAGAAACATAGTGGTGTAATCCAGTGTAGTTCAAAGCAGAAATGTAGTCTAGATGTCCAGAGAAATCCAGAAGATCGGAAACCAAATTATGAAAAAAATTCAGCAGCTTAAGACTTGAAGCGACTGAAAAATAGAGCAGAGTCACAGCCACTAAGTCAAACAGTGTAGTCAGTAGAGCGGCATAGTTCTGTTGGTAGAGAAATCCAGGTGATGGAATTCAAGTTTCAGCAGAGTTCCGTCAGCTGAAAGAGCTCAGTGAGAACAAAGACCCACAGGGTCAGGGGATGGGCAGTGGACTCTACAGGGGGAGTTTAAACTTGTGCTTTGAACTTGTAGTTTGGGCTGAAATGCTTTCACTATCAGAGCCAGGGTATCTTAAGCAATGGGAGAAAGGGCAAAAGATGGCAATGGATGACCACGGATGCAGTTGAAGAGAAGAGCAGCTCAGTAAGGAGCTGCAAGCCCAGCAGCCAGCTTGAAACCAAGATGGCTCCTGGATATAGGAGAGAAGAGCCCCAATCGAGGCCAAGAGAAAAGTAACAGGGAGCTAGAGGAAATGGGCTTGGGGCTAGAGCAGCAGTTACATGTGGACGTAATAAATTAAGAGGGAATTCAGGTTACATTAGCATGGCAGAGATTATGCGAGACTTTTATTGAAACTTTATTTTACAAATAATTTAACTATGTCGATGAGCATAGGACCGGGGACAAAATTCATAAGCCTCGAGCAGGGTTAGAGATGAGAAAAACTCCCATCCCCCCAGCTTGCACAGGATATTGAAAATGTGCAACAGACACTCAGGGAAGGTAGTAAATTTGTATCCAATTGATCTCTTTAGAAGAGAGTTAGATCGATGCCTGTTCAGAAGGATTATGGGTTACAGAGACATTGTTAGCACTGCTAGTGATCCTTTAGTAAGGCAGTAAAGGGTAGCAGTATCAATGGGGGAAGGCAGAGGTCACTGTGCAAATAATCATGCATTGACTCTGGACAGAGTGGGCTAGGGGTGGGACAAATAACCTTTATTGTTCTGGACTTGTTTATGTCCTTATGTTCCACACTGGCGAGTGCTTTTTCCATTAAGCCATTGAGGAACTTCAAATGTTGCTTCAAATCACTGCTTAGTTATTGACTGCCTGCATCTAATCTAGGGTTCAACCTCCATACAAAGCTATTGGCCCGTAATTTCCGATAGGAGGCTTCCTGCGTGCGGAGGCCTCCTATCGGAATAAAATCTACGAACTTATCTGAGGGCTACCGAGGTCCGGACACTCCCGCTCCTGGGCCCCTCCACAGTCGGAATGTGCAGAGGCCCGCGTATCCCAGGGGCACAGGTGGTTCGCAAGCATCCCTGGGATCACGTGGGCCAGGCCAGCCAATGGGAGAAGGGAATCCCCCTTCATACTTTTGACAGATAGACCTGTCAAATATATGAATGGAGATCATAGAGTCATAGAGTCATAGAGTTTTACAGCACAGAAAGAGGCCCTTCGGCCCATCGTGTCTGCGCCGCCCATCCATCCCTGTCCAGTCTAATCCCATTTTCCAGCATTTGGTCCATAGCCTTGTATGCAATGGCATTTCAAGTGCTCATCCAAATGCTTCTTGAATGTTGTGAGGGTTCCTGCCTCCACCACCCTTTCAGGCATTGAGTTCCACATTCCAACCACCCTCTGGGTGAAAAAGTTCCTCCTCAAATCCCCTCTAAATCTCCTGCCCCTTACCCTGAATCTATGCCCCCCTTGTTATTGACCCCCCCACTAAGGGGAAAAGTTCCTCTTTATCTACCCTATCTATGCCCCTCATTATTTTGTACACCTCAATCAGGTCCCCCCTCAGCCTTCTCTGCGCCAAGGAAAACAACTCCAGCCTGTCCAGCCTCTCTTCATAGCTGAGGCACTCCATCCCAGGTAACATCCTGGTGAATCTTCTCTGCACCCTCTCCAAAGCAATCACATCCTTCCTATAGTGAGGCGACCAGAACTGCGCACAGTACTCCAGCTGTGGCCTCACCAGCGTTTTGTACAGCTCCATCATAACCTCCCTGCTCTTATATTCTATGCCTCGGCTAATGAAGGCAAGTATCCCATATGCCTTTTTAACCACCTTATCTACCTGCTCCGCTGCCTTCAGGGATCTATGTACATGTACACCAAGGTCCCTCTGACCCTCTGTACTTCCTAGGGTCCTACCACTCATTGTGTATTCCCTTGCCTTATTTGTCCGTCCAAAATGCATCACCTCGCACTTTTCAGGGTTAAATTCCATTTGCCACTTTTCCGCCCATCTGACCAACCCGTTTATATCGTCCTGTAGCCGGAGGCTTTCCTCCTCGCAATTTACCACCCCACCAATTTTCGTGTCATCTGCGAACTTACTGATCATACCTTTTACATTCTCATCCAAATCATTTATGTAGATCACAAACAATAAGGGACCCAGCACCGATCCCTGAGGTACCCCACTGGACACAGGCTTCCAGTCACAAAAGCAACCTTCGACCATCACCCTCTGCCTCCTGCCACTCAGCCAGTTTAGGATCCAACGCGCCAAGGCACCCTGGATCCCATGGGCTCTTACCTTCTTGACCAGTCTCCTATGCGGGACTTTGTCAAAAGCTTTACTGAAGTCCATGTAAACCACATCCACAGCATTTCCCTCATCCACCCCACTAGTCACCCCCTCGAAAAATTCGATCAGATTTGTTAGACATGATTTACCCTTGACAAAGCCATGCTGACTATCCCCGATTAATCCTTGCCTCTCCAAGTGGAGATTAATTTTGTCCCTCAGAATTTTTTCCAATAATTTCCCCACCACAGATGTTAGACTCACTGGCCTGTAATTCCCTGGTTTATCCCTGCTACCCTTCTTGAATAATGGTACTACGTTAGCTGTTCTCCAGTCCTCTGGTACATCCCCTGTGGCCAGAGAGGTTCTGAAAATTAGTGTCAGAGCCCCTGCAATCTCCTCCCTTGCCTCCCACAGCAGCCTGGGATACATCTCGTCCGGGCCTGGGGATTTATCCACTTTTTGGCCCGCTAAAACCGCTAGCACCTCCTCCCTCTCGATGCTAATATGTTCAAGTATGTCACAGTCCCCTTGCCCGATTTCTATGTCTGCATCGTCTTTCTCCATAGTGAACACAGATGCAAAAAATTCATTTAAAACCCCGCCTACATCCTCTGGCTCTACACACAGATTGCCACTTTGGTCCCTAATGGGCCCTACCCTTTCCCTGGTTATCCTCTTGCCCTTAATATACTTATAAAACATCTTAGGATTTTCCTTTATTTTGCTCGCCAGTGTTATTTCATGGCCCCTCCTCGCCCTCCTAATTTCTTTTTTAAGTATGCCCCTGCACTTTTTATACTCCTCTAGGGCTTCTTCTGTCTTTAGTCTTTTGTAACTGCCAAAAGCCCCCCTTTTATTTCTAATGCATTTTTGTATATCCCTTGTCATCCAAGGTTCCCTTTGCTTGTTGGTCCCACCCTTGACCTTTACAGGAACATGTTGGCATGGTACTCTCTCTATTTCCCTTCTGAAAGTCTCCCACTGTTTTGATGTGGCTTTTCCTATAAGCAGCTGCTCCCAGTCCACTTTGGCCAGATCCTGCCTTATCATATTAAAATCGGCCTTCCCCCAATTTAGAACCCTTATTTCCGGGCCGTCTTTGTCTTTTTCCATGACCACCTTAAATCTCACCGAATTATGGTCACTGTCGCCAAAATGCTCTCCTACTGACACTTCCACCACTTGCCCGGCTACATTCCCCAGAATTAGGTCCAGTACCGCCCCCTCTCTTGTAGGACTTTCTACATGTTGGCTCAAAAAGCTCTCCTGGATGCACTTTAAGAATTCTGCACCCTCTAAGCCTTTCACACTCTGACTGTCCCAATTTATATTGGGGAAGTTGAAATCCCCCACTATTATTACCCTATTATTTTCGCACTTCTCTGAGATTTGCCTACATATCTGTTCCTCTATCTCCCCCTGACTGTTTGGGGGCCTATAGTACACTCCCAGCAAAGTGCTTGCCCCCTTTTTGTTTTTAAGTTCTACCCATATGGCCTCATTAGAGGAACCCGCTAATATATCATCCCTCCTTACAGCAGTAATTGACTCCTTAATTAATATTGCAACACCCCCTCCCCTTTTACACCCCCCTCTGTCTCGCCTGAAGATTCTATACCCCGGAATATTGAGCTGCCAGTCCTGACCCTCCCTCAACCATGTCTCCGTGATAGCAACAATATCGTACTCCCATGTGTTCAACAACAACTTCAGTTCATCCACCTTATTTGCAAGACTCCTTGCATTAAAATAAATGCCTTCCAGCCCTGCCATATTCTCTTTTGCCTTCACATATTTGCTCTGCCTTCCCAGCTGACTTGTTTTTCCCTCTGTATTTGGCCGTAAATCACCCCCTACTATAGCTCCACTCTGTACCCCAACCCCCTGCCAAGTTAGTTTAAACCCTCCCCAGCAGTGCTAGCAAACCTCCCCGCAAGGATATTGGTTCCCCCCTGGTTCAGGTGTAAACCGTCCGACTTGTACAAGTCCCACCTTTCCCAGAAGCAGACCCAGTGATCCAGGAAACTAAAGCCTTCCCCCCTGCACCATCCCTTTAGCCACGCATTCATCTGTTCTATCTTCCTATTCCTATACTTACTAGCACGTGGCACCGGGAGTAATCCAGAGATTACAACCTTTGAGGTCCTGCTCCTTAATCCTTCACCTAGCTCCCTAAATTCTTGCTGCAGGACCTCATCCCTCTTTTTACCTATGTCGTTGGTACCAATGTGGACCACGACCACTGGCTGAGATCACCCCAAAAAGACACTAAAACAATAAATACATTTTTTAAAAACCATCACGTTTTTAAAATGAGTTAAAATTACATTCAATTTTAAACAAAAATTTAATTTTTTGAAAAAAGTAAAGTTTTTTACGGGGCTAAAAATAAACTTACCTTTTTTAAAAGTATTTTTAAATTATAAATGAGTGAAATTTAAAAAAAAACTTTTTTTCAACTCTTATGCTGGTAAAGGCAGGCCTTACGCCGGCTTTTACCAGGCGTAAGATTTCTAAGGGTTTTCTGCAGGCAGAGGTTCTGCAGAAAGCGGAACTCTCCCCCCGCAGAGGCCCTTCTCCAGGGCAGTCATTCAATCTGTCAAGAGCATTCTTGACAGATCGGCAATGCCAGTTTTCAGCGCATGCGCTTCGCATGCCTGAAACTGGCATTTCCGATGTCCCTACAGGTGTGTACACAGCGCGTACCCACCCGTAGAGATCAGAAAATACGGCCCATTGTCATTTTAACCAAATATGTTCATAACTTTTAGTCTATAGTACATATATGAACAATTCTAATTATAACTTTAACATTTGGTAATAATGGAAATATCTTTTGACTTCACATGGTTTACTGCTAAAATTAGAACTAAATTACTTCTCATTGATCGGAATGACAAATTTTTTCAACCAAGGTGCAGTTCAAATAGAGGGCATTACCTCACTATCTTGTATAGCCTGAAAGTGAAAAGAGATAATATTGTGGCAATTAATTAAATGGATTCACATCACAATGATTCATTAATAATACAGTCCTGCGTTCTAGTAAGCTGCTGACGTGAGTTTTTCTACATTTGTCTTTCCTTTGCAACACAGTGAGATTGGTACCAGTCTATAATTATATTTACATGTTACAGTCTTGAACTATATTTACAATGGAATGCGTCACAAAATATGCTTATTTTGTTCAATTTATAAACTGAGGCTAAAAAAAAAGGTTGTTTAGCTGGTATCATGCAGTATTGTATTTATTTAAATTTGTGATTATTTTTAGCCTTGCCATTATGCCTCCATATCAAAAAAGGCAAAATAAAATGTGATTTGATAATATTTTCCCTGCATTCTTCATAGATATGATTTTGACTGCAGCCTGGTAACTCTTTCTGTAAGATAACAGATTTTTCATCAATTGCTGTATATGCAAAGAGCAGAACAAAGGATTGAAGAGGCAGCATCTGCTCAGGGTTGGGACAGTGCCCTGGATGTTGTCCAGCAGGTAGTGATCTGTTATGTGATGCTTCAAAACGTCCATATCAATGAGCTCTTCAAAGGCCCGATGGTTACTGAGAATTCTTGGTCAGACGTCTTGTGTAGCTAGGCACCAAAATTGTTTTAAATTCACATCACGTTCCAATTTTGCTTCATATTTCTGGCTATCGCAAGTAATGATATGGTCAAGCCTTCTACTTTCAAGGGAAAAGGCCTTTGATTGCAGACATCTTGATCTTTTTATTTATTTATTAAAGTAAACAAGACAAGTCATAGAACATGAAAAGACCATCAAGCCCACTGTTTCCACAGGATCTGCCCTCGCATAGAGTTTGCTGTACTCCCTCCGGAAGAAAGTGCTACATAGCAGGTCAGGCAGCATCCGTGGAGACCTGCTGAGTGTTTCCAGCATTTTCTGTTGTTATTTCAGATTTCCAGCATCCGCAGTATTTTGCTATTATATAAAAAGACTCTTTGGCCTCCCACACAGTTAACCTACAACATCCAGAATATTTATCTATCCTCATCTCTCCACAACTCAGTGCTGGTCTGTATCCTCCAGACAAGTTACGACCTCCCGCCCAGACTTTGCATAGCAGTTCCCAAACCATTGCGGATAATTTAGATTTCAGATGATAGTGTAACACACAATATTGACTGGACCACCTGTTATACTCCTGACTTCCATTTCAATTAAAACTTCAATGGAAATGAAAATCATGAGAGGTGTTTAATGGGCAGTAGAGCCGATATCTCCTGCTTTACATTATTGTCCACAGTCAAAATTACCCCCATTGTGTCCCATAGAGTACTTAACGTCTTTCATTCTTTAAAATAATACTACAACTGGCTTGAACAAAGAAAGCAATTGCATCAACAGTCTAGTGGCTGGCGTGTACATGTATCTGTTGAAACTTTCCCAGTATCGGTGTTTTTGAACAGTTTCAATGATTTGCTGTAAAGTATTTTCAGGCATTGTAGCTTTAAATATCATGAGCTGGCTGCCCATGTTACAAAAGCTTCTATCAATCTACCAGTCCTGCACTTTGTAAGCCACTGGGGAACGTGTGTATAGATTACAAATGTATTATCTGGTCTTGATAGATTCCCTGCCTGCAGGATGAATCAGGCAAACATTTAAAAAAATGATCTAGTCATACACCAGAATTCTTTTAGCCATCCACAGTAAGCAGATTAGGACCTCTCTGAGCTCAGCTCATCCATGAGATCCACCTTCTGCTCGCTTGACTCCATTCCTACTAAACTGCAATCTAACCAATTTCTCTTCCTGGTCACAATAGCAAAAAATACTGCGGATGCTGGAAATCTGAAATAACAACAGAAAATGCTGGAAGCACTCAGCAGGCCAGGCAGCATCCATGGAAAGAGAAACAGAGTTAATGCTTCAGGTCTGTGAAGGGTCCCAGACCTGAAACGTTAACTCTGTTTCTCTCTCCACAGATGCTGCCTGGCCTGCTGAGTGCATCCAGCGTTTTCTGTTGTTATTTCCTTCCTGGTCACCTTGATAGCTAACGTTGTAAATTATTTCCTCTTCTTGGGAATTGTTTCCCTCCCTTTTAAAACCATCATCATCACCTCCTTCCTCAAAAAAGTAACCATTGACCCATCTGCCCTTGCTAACTATCACCCCATCTCCAATTGTTTTTCCTCTCCAAAATCGTTGAATGTGCTGCCGCCTCCCCAAATGGGTGCTGACAGGAATCTTCTCATTCATGTGGAAATGACTTATGAAATATAACTGGGCGGCCTGCTGGTGGCGCTGTCCAGGGAGAGTATAAATACTCGGGCATGGGCCCAGCTTGCTCAGAACATTCTTTAACAGGAACTAGTGAAGGACACAACTAGACTTCCATGTTGTAAAACAGTTGATTAAAGCTTTGTTTAACGCTTAGACCAAGTGCCAAGTAGTTTGCTTACGTCAGGTGCCATCTCCCACATTTCCCTGTTTGACTCTCTTCAGTCGGGTTTCTGCTCCTCCCACAGTGCTGAAACAGCCCTGACCAAAGTCACAAACAACATTCTCTGTGACTATTAGCATGTTATATAATCCCCTCAACATCTAATGGTATCTATATTATAGAAAGGATATAGAGGCATTGGAGAAGGTGCAAAAAAGACTTACAAGGATGATACCAGAACTGAGAGGTTATAACTATCAGGAAAGACTGAACAGGCTGGGGCTCTTTTCTCTAGAAAAGAGAAGGCTGAGGAGTGACCAGATAGAGGTCTTTAAAATGATGAAGGGGTTCAATAGGGTAGACATAGAGAAGATGTTTCCACTTAGAGGGGATTCCAAAACTAGGGGCCATAAATATAACATAGTCACTCAAGAGTGGTGAGAATGTAGCTGAGGCAAATATCATAGATGCATTTAAGCGGAAGCTAGATAAGCACATGAGGGAGCAAGGAATAGAAGGATATGCTGATAGGGTTAGATGAAGAGGGGTGGGAGGAGGCTCGTGTGGAACATTAACACCAGCATAGACCTGTTGGGCCGAATGGCCTGTTTCTGTGCTTTAGATGCACTGGCCGGAATTTTACCAGTGCTGAGAGGATGGGATTGGCGACGGGTCAGCTGTGAAGTTTGAAATGATTGACAGCTTGTCAACCCGCCTCCATGCTAGTCTCCCAGGTGTCGGGTCTATCAGTGCTGAACAGATCGACACCAAGCGGTGGGGGAGGCAATTTAGATCATTAGCTAGATTGTTGAGAGGCAATTGTGTATTTTAAGCTTACCTTTAGATTTTTAGAGTTTGCCAACAGCTTCCCCGCTGCTCGGGATCACGTCAGGTAAGGATTTTGGGTGTTGTGTCAGCATGTGATGATTTACTAAATTGAAAGCTGCAAATGGCCTACAAAAGTTCCCATTTCATAGGTCTTCACTTTCCAAGGTTAGAAGCTGTTGCTTACTGCATTTGGAAGACAGATTGAGCTTTATGCTATTTGGCGTAAACTCTCTATCCAGTGTCACCTCATTGGAATAACCTGTCTCACCAATGAGAGATCACTTCTGTCATCTCAACCTCACCTGCCATCTATTCCATCAGCATCAGTGCCATTGAAAAAATCTCACCTTAGTCCTCAGAATCCTACCATGATCAGCAGCACCAGGCACACCAGCAGCACCAACATTAACACCAACCTTCTCTGCAATCAACTGATGCTGCACAGGACACAGGGCATCAGCACCTGACCACGTTACTGCCCGGAATGCCAAGGATGACCTCACCATGGCCAAATTTACTTCACTTGACACTGTACACCCTGGCTGCCACATGATGCGCCAGGCTGGCACCACCCCACACCAACACCATAAAGCATCCCTACAATGCCCAAGCCATTCCTTTCACACTCAACACCATTGCGGGGGGTACCCTTATGTCTCACCATTCACTGCAACTCACTAAGCCACTTCCAAAGGTGCACACAAATCTGTCCAAGAATGCAAGGTGTTCAAAATAAAGATTTCAATGTTTGACAGCACATTACCAGAAACTTCACATGAACATTGGCTAAAATACCCAAATGCCTACCCTTGTGTGTTGTTATTTAGTATGATTGCACTAGGATGAGAGTGAGTGTGAGGGGTGGATAGTGAGATGGGGAAGTGATAATGTAGATAGAGAGGGATAGGTGGAGGTGCAAGGTAAGTTGGTGTGAGTAAGGATGTGCAGGAGTAGGGTAGGGAAGGCAGGGTGATGGGAGTGTAATGAATAGCACAGCAGGATGAGGTTGAGTGTGGCTTTGCAGTAATGTTTTGTGATCTACTGAGATCATCGAAAGGTTTGTGCCACTGCAGCCTGGTCCTCTTGATGACAAACCTGCTTGTGCCCTCCTGTGCAATGTGTAACCAGGCTGTGTTGGTCTCCTTGGGAGGTCTCTTCCGCCCATTGGAAGGGAAGAGAACCTCCCTGTGTGCTGTGGCTCCCTCCTTATGCATATGGAGGAAATCATGGAAGCGCCTGGGTGCAGCCGTGCACCTCTGTGCAGTGCTTGTCAGTGTTTGCAACACCTCAATGCTGTAGAACACTGTCAGCACAACTGTCAAAGTAAATTTGGACATGGTCCCTTTAAGGAAACTGGATGATGACGCATCATCAAATGACATCATCAGACCCGCTTCCTTTTAATTGGCCGGGAATCTCGCTAGGCTTAACAAGCCCAGTCATTGCAAAATCACTTCAACAGAACGGGATGGAGCAGGCAGCGGGCTGGGACCAAGCTACTGACCCCGGCCGCCCCAGACCCGCCTTGGTAGGCAAAATCGCAGCCAATGTAACTCGATGATGTAACTCGATGGTGGTTGAGAACTGATTTCAAATGAGACTGTACCAAGGGAGTACCTGTATCAGTACTCATCGACTGAGCAGAATGTCCAACCAGTAACAGTGAATTCTAGGCTTTCTTTTGCTCCCTCCTGCAGTAATGTTTTGAGTGTTGGGGATGTCAACCATGACTCAGTTGATAGCACTTTCATCTCTGAGTCAGACGGTCGAGGGTCAAGCTCCAGTCCAGAGAATTAAACTAGGCTGACACTCCAGTACTGAGAGTGTGCTGCACTGTCGGAGGTGCCATCTTTTAGATGAAATGTTAAACCAAGGCCCTGTCTGCCCTCTCAGGTGGATGTAAAAGAGCCCATGTCGTTATTTTGAAGAAGAACAGGTGAGTTTTCCCTGGTGTCCTCAACCAATACCACTAAACAGATTGTCTGGTCATTATCAGATTGCTCTTTGTGGGAGTTTGCTGTATACAAATTGGCTGCTGCATTTCCTATAATACAACAGTGACTACACTTCAAAAGTATTTCACTGGCTGTAAAGAGCTATGGGACGTGAAAAGCTCTATATAAGTCCAAGTCTTTCTTTCCCTTGCCTTTTTGTGAGAGAACTGTTATAGCATCCTAAAATAAAAACAGAAAATGCTGGAAACACTCAGCATGTTAGGCAGCTTCTGTGGAGAGAAACAGAGTTAACATTTCAAGTCGATGACCTTTCATCAGAACTGGAAAAAAGTTAGAGCTGTAACAGCTCTAAGTACAGAGGCAGGGAAGTGGAGGAAGGGGAGGAAAGAACATAAGAAGGTATGAAATAAGAGCAGGAGTCGGCCATTTGGCCCTTCGAGCCTGCTCCACCATTCAATAAGATCCTGGCTGATCTTCTACCTCAACTCCACCTTCCCGCACTATCCCCATATCCCTTAATTCCCTTAGTTCCCAAAAATTTACCGACCTCTGTCTTGAATATACTCAATGACTGAGCATCCACAGCTCTCTGAGGTAGGGAATGCCAAAGGTTCACAACCCTTTGAGTGAAGAAATTTCTCCTCATCTCAGTCCTAAATGGCCTACCCGTTATTCTGAGATTGTGACCCCGTGTTCTAGGTTCCCCAGCCAGGGGAAACATTAAGGCCTAGAAATTGAACTATAGCCCCGTTTGGGACGCCAGCCTCGCCAGGGCGCTAAAAGTAGCGCCCCGGAAGCATTCGCGGCCACCCGCCGGAAATTCAGTTGGAGCGCCCCAAAGGGAAGCGCGGCGCTACTGGAGGCGCCCCGCATCCCTCTTGGGGCACTGCGACTAAATATCACTGCGCAACGTGCCGCAGCTCCACACGCTGCGGCACGTCGCGCTGCGGTACTGCAGGCCTTCCTCCCCTTCTTAAAGGGGAGGGGCCTTGTTCAACGCGATCTGGGGCCCAGCTGGGCCCCCAAGGATCAGGAGTGCAGGCAAAAGAGCCCGGCACCGAGGAGAAGTGCCGGGCTCTTGGAACGCAGTCGGCACTCCGCGGGGGGCGGGGGGGGGGGGCTCAGGAGGCCGGGGACGGCAGCGCAGAGAGGTGCTGGCAGGCAGCCAGCAACAAAAATGGCCGCCCCGCACCTCTCCTTTAATTTGCGCCTCCACCGCCGCAGGTAGGACCCCCTGAACCGGTCGCTCATAGCGTCCGGTGTTAAATCAGGGGGCGCATCTAAATATCGCGGCCGGGACGTCAGCGGGGCGCTACGCACACCGATGACGTTATAGGTAGCGGCGCAGCGCTAACGGCTAGCGCCACCACTAGCGTCCTGCTGAATTTAGCGGGAGGTGTGGCCAGTGGCTTGCGACCCACTTAGCGCCCTCTTAAGGTGCTAACGGGTGGTGCAGCCCATTGAATTTCTAGGCCTAAGCCTCTTAAGAATTTTTATATATTTCAATTAGATCACCTCTCATTCTTCTAAATTCTAGGGAATGTAGGCCTAGTCTACTCAAATCTCCTCATAGGGCAATCTCCTCATCCCAGGAACCAGTCTAGTGAACCTTTGTTGCACTCCCTCTAAGGCAAGTATGTCTTTCCTTAGGTAAGGAGACCAGGACTATACACAGTACTCAAGGTGTGGCCTCACCAATGTCCTGTATAATTGTAGTAAGACTTCTTTACTCTTATACTCTAATCCCTTTGTAACAAAAGCTAACATACCATTTGCTTTCCTAATCACTTGCTGTACCTGCATGTTAACTTTCTGTGATTCATGTACAAGGACACCCAGGTCCCTCTGAGTGCAAACATTTCCCAGTCTCTCACCATTCCAAAAATATTCTGCTTTTTTGTTTTTCCTACCAAAGTGGATAACTTCACACTTCTCCACATTGTATTCCATTTGCCATGTTCTTGCCCACTCACTCAACCTGTCTATATCTCTCTGCAGTTTCTTTGCATCCTCCTCACAGCTTACTTTCCCACCTAACTTGGTATCATCAGCAAACTTGGATACATTACACTCAGTTCCTTCATCTAAGTCATTAATATAGATTGTGAATAGCTGAGGCCCAAGCACTGATCCTTGCAGCACCCCCCCTAGTTACAGCCTGCCAACCCGAAAATGACCCGTTTATTCCTACTCTCTGTTTTCTGTTCATTAATCAATCCTCAATCCATGCTAATATATTACCCCCAATCCCATGAGTCCTAATTTTGTGTAATAACCTCTTGTGTGGCACCTTATCGAATGCTTTTTGAAAATCCAAGTACACTACATCCACTGGTTCTTCCTTATCCATCCTACTAGTTACATCTTCAAAAAACTCAACAGATTTGTCAAACACGATTTCCCTTTCATAAAACCACGTTGACTCTGCCTAATCATATTATGATT
The DNA here is from genome assembly GCF_052327205.1 of Somniosus microcephalus. Taxonomy (NCBI): domain Eukaryota; kingdom Metazoa; phylum Chordata; class Chondrichthyes; order Squaliformes; family Somniosidae; genus Somniosus; species Somniosus microcephalus. The sequence goes on along the minus strand of NC_141000.1, from coordinate 16,804,902 downwards.
TTCTAAGTGCCCTGTTACCAAGTCCCTATTAATAGATTCTAGCATTTTGCCTACTATTGATGCCAGGCTAACTGGCCTATAGTTTCCCATTTTTTTCCTCTTCCTCCTTTCTTAAATAGCGGGGTTATGTTTACTATCTTCCAATCCTTGGGGACATAAGAACATAAGAAATAGGAGCAGAAATAGGCCACTTGGCCCCTCGAGCCTGCTCCACCATTCAATAAGATCATGGCTGATCTTGGGCTCAAAGCCACTTCCCTGCCCGCTCCCCACCTTTGCTTCACCAAAATGCATGTCAACTGCAACGTCATAACAGTCACGGTAATATTTATTCCCAAAAGTCACATGTAAAGCAATTTCCTTCAAATCCTGAAACTTTGGTGTCAAACTCTCATTCTTCTGTCGCAGGATTTAGGGGTTTGGATTAACATAAGAACATAAGAAATAGGAGCAGGAATAGGCCACTTGGCCCCTCGAGCCTGCTCCGCCATTCAATAAGATTATGGCTGATCTTGGGCTCAAAGCCACTTCCCAGCCCGCTCCCCATAACCCTTCGCTCCCTTATCTTGCAAAAATCTGTCTATCTCCACCTTAAATGTATTTAATGACCCAGCCTCCACGGCTCTCTGGGGCAGAGAATTCCACAGATTTACGACCCTCTGAGAGAAGAAATTCCTCCTCATCTCAGTTCCAAAAGGGCGACCCTTTATTCTGAGACTGTGCCCCCGAGTTCTAGATTTCCCCACGAGGGGAAACATCCTCTCTGCATCTACCTTGTTGAGCCCCCTCAGTATCTTATATACTCTTCTAGTATCTGGGGAATTCTGGAAGATTAATACCAATGCAGCCACTAAATCTGCAGCTACCTCTTTTAAAACCCTAGGATGCAGGTCGACAGGTCCAAAGGATTTGTTGCCACTTAGTCCCATTAATTTCTCTAGTACTGTGTCTTTACTTATGTTGATTTCTTTAAGTTCCTCATTCTCTCTAGACCCTTGGCTCCCCATTATTTCCAGAATATTTTTTGTGTCTTCTACTGTGAAGACAGATACAAGGGGCTGGATTTGGTCAGTGTGGGTGGGCTGGGGCGTGTCAGGTGGAAATCGTGTCAGGACCCCGACTCCTAATTGAAGTGTTGAAAAAGTGGGATTTTCCCCTAATTGGGCAATTGATTTCCTGTGTGTGGGAACACCTGGCCCAATGAGCCTTTTCATACAGAAAGTCACCTCCGGTGACGTCATCAATGCTGCTGGATTTAAGACATGCAAGCAGCCTTGCTTCCTCTGGAGGCTGTAAAGGCTCTGCAAATTGTATGAAGGTGATGATTTCCTGACAATGTCCACGATCAAGCAAAAGTGTGCACCTCGATTTGATGAGCCCTCCCTCCAAGCTCTGGTGCACGGAGCCAGCTGTAATAAGGAGGTGCTGTTCCCTTCCTCAGGGAGAAAAAAGCCACCCCAGCAGACAAAAGCTGTGTGGCTGCAAGTGGCCCAGGAGGTCAACTCCATTTCGCTGAGTCGCAGAACCTGGCTGCAATGCAGGAAGAGGTTTCATGATCTTCTCCGCACAGGAAAAGTGAGTATGACTTTCCCATCACCCTCAATCTGATCCCCATCGCCTCTTCTCACCAGCATTCTGCTTTGCCAACCTCTTCCTCCACATGCCACTTGACACTTACATCCCTGCACCCTTACCCATTCCCTCTCTCTTGAAGGTCACATTCACTTAACTATTCAGCCATGCAGCCCTCACACTCTCTATCACTGTGATGCAATGACAACAACAACTTACAACACACAGGGAGGGCCCTTTGTATCCTTCTAAGCATCTATGCTATAGATTCTCTACACTCACTCCTTCATTCTCACTCAAACGCCACTTGTGTCCCTCATTGCAGGAAAAGAGAGCCCACAATAAGAGGGAAAGAGCCATGACAGGAGGAGGGCTACCCTCAGTAGCCCAGCTCACCGCCTGGGAGGTGGCGGCCCTGGAAATCACCAGGATTGAGGAGGATTCCCAAGTCGGGGACGGAAAGATGGGCGCATCGCAGCAAGCTGGTGACAGAATAGTTTGGCATCTCTCTCACTGACATTGCATGAGTCACTGATAATGAATCTGATGCTCTAACAGATTGACTTATGATCATCTGCACTATTCAATGTGCATGTAACCTTGACCTCACATCTCTAACTATTTCCTTTACTCCCCCACAGGACCATCGAAAGCTCCCGTCCCCACTGTCCAGGAGGAACAGCCTGAGCCTCCAGACTCCTCAGAGGATGCTGCAACCTCTGAGGGCACAGCCTCAGCAGAATTCAGCGCACCCAGCACCAGCGCAGACACTCACACCTCGGTGGGACCTTCGCGAGATAGAGTAGTGTTGGCACCTGGTGTATCACAGCTCACAAGTGAGCATCAGCAGATGGTGGAGACAGGGACAGCAGTGGAGAGTCCTTGTCGGAGGGCGCAGGACTCTGCCAGCTCGGCTCAGCTGCATGTTGACCCTATGCTTCCAGGTCCATCCAGAAGGAAAGTGGTGCTGGAACTCCAGGAACAGGTGCAGGAGTCTCTGGCAGGTTTTGTCTCCAGGGTCGCTGCGAGTGTTGAGCGAATGGAGGAGTCCATCGCGAACATGAGCAGAGCCTTTGTGGAGACATTGGTGCATGAACGCATCACCACGGAAAGGATGGCAACCTCTGTGGAAAGGATGGCTACAGTAGAGGAGAGGATGGCTACAGCCATGGAGGAGCTAAGTCATCAGAGTGTAGAAAACATGGTCATTATTCAGAATAGACTGGCATCTCTTGAGGAGCGATGGTCAGCTACTAAGCATAGAAACCAGATCTTCATGGAAGTCCTCTGGAGTAGGACTTCCAGTGCAGAAACGGGTCCTCATGGCCCCCCTGAAGTGCAGCAAGGTGCTGTCAAGCCACTTGCTAGCTCTGAAGTGGGGCTGACCCATGAGAGGGATGTTGGTGGCAGACAACAAGGAAGTGGGGGCTCCTCTCCAAGCGCTCAAACAACCATGCCATTGCAAAGCCCTCGGTCAGAGCCCCACCAGAGTCCTCACCCAACTGAGATGGGCGCCTCATCCCCTGCACAGCCGCAGGAGCAGCAGACTGTTGCTGAGCCCTCACAGGTTCGCAACCCCAGAGGACGGCCGCCAAAGCTGTCGAGACAGGAGCAGCAAGAAAGTGAGCAAGGGGACTCCACATCTGCTGAAGCCACAGGGGAAGCACCACCTATGAGCACGTGTAAGAGGAAGATAATGCACAAGTCGTCACAAGGGTAGTCACTTGGGTGTTATGTTGTGTTTATTTTTGAAATGCCACCAGTTGCTTGTTGTGATAAAAAAAATTCTGTTGGCAAACTGTTGAAGTTGTGGCCTATGTCATTTTGCAAATGGGACTTCCACATTGAGGGCTTAGAGCGACTTGCAATTGTCAGTTTGGTGGTCAGAGTGATAGGAATCCACAGGTTCTTGTTCATTGTCGATGCTCTGATAAGAAGGTGCGAGGCAAAAGTGTTTGATTGCACAGGCTAAGCAAATGTGACCAACATAAATGCGTCCCTTGCATTCCGGGCAGCAATATGGTCGCGCTCTGGCGAATTCTGGAATGTGCATCTTCAGGTGGGTGAGCATCAGCTTGGCGCTCCTGTTGATGCTCCTGCTGTTGGTGCTGCTGTTGCTCATGGTTCTGCTGCTGCTGCAGCTAGTCTTCATCCGAATCTGATGTCCAGGAGGAAAGGAATTAAATGGTCGCCATGCTTCTGATATATGCCTCAGTTGAGGAAGCGCTTAGTCAAGGTGGGAGAGGGGTTTACCAGGAGGTCACACTGGAGATGGGTGTCAGGCTCCAAACTTCCACAACACTGAGTATGCCTGCTAAAAGTTCCCCCAGGCCTGAAACAACAAAGTTCTGCCACCTGCAAATGATCATCGGTGAAAACTCCTTTGTAATGGTGGAGCTGCAGCTTTTCGTAAGCAATCCACTTGTGAGGCCGCCAGCATTACCTGGCGTGTTCCAGAGGAGGCGTGAGGGATGGGGAAATGACTAAAAATTGGAAAGGCCTCTCAAAATGGGATTATAGAGGCTATTAAGTTGTTGTTAAGAACCTTAACCTCTTGCAGGCGGGATGGAAAGGGGGTCAGAAAACACACTTTTGGGAAAATTGCTTGGAGATGGGATGGAGGCGGGATCGGGCCCGCCCGCTGTTTTTGGCAATTTTAACAACTCACACGCCTCCAATCCCGCCTCCTCGGGCCTGGCAAAATCGAGCCCAAAGTATTTGTTTAATGTTTCTGCCATTTCCTTATTGCCCATTATAATTTCTCCTGTCTCTGCCTCTAATGGACCCACATTTACTTTCACTAACCTCTTCCTACTTACATACCTATGGAAACGTTTACAACCTGTTTTTATGTCTCTTGCTAATTTACTCTCATATTCTTTTCTCTCTTTCCTTATCAATTTCTTGGTCCTCCTTTGCTGAATTCTAAAATCCTCCCAATCCTCAGGCTTACTACTCTTTTTGGCAACAATGGCCCAGTAATTCCTGTCGGGGGCTTGCCGCGCGTGCAAGCCCCCGATATGCACTTACCCGGCGCGCCGACATCTGAAACCTGGCCCGCAGTGGATTTCCTGTAAGTGGCCAGGTTCTGATGTCGGCGCGCTGTGCTAACCTGACCCAGCGGCGTAGTTAGTGCGATGTGCCGGCTGGGATCAGGTGAGCACTGTTCAGCCAATCAGGGGAGGGGAAACTTCATTCATAAGTTTGATAGTAAAGACTGTCAAACTCATGAAAAGTACGGCACCCCAAAACACTACTTAAACTTTAAGTAAAATTTTAAAAAGCATCCCAATAATTAAATTAACTATGAATAACTTTAAAAAAACTATTTTAAACAATTAATCAAATTTTTGAAAAAAATAGGGTCTAAAACTAAACTTACCTTACTGTAGATTCTTTAAAAGTAATAAACCTGTGGGGAAAAAAAATTCTAAATTGTACTAAAAGACCACTTACCTGTAAAACTAAGTACTTACGTGTGGTTTTTCAATGCGTAAAAACCGGAGCCCTTTACACATGCGCAAATCTGTAAAAATACAGGAAATCCAAGTCGCACGCGCTGCCCAATACCGCGCATGCGTTCAGCCTCTTAACCCCTTGGGTCAGAGGACAGGAAATGCCGGTTTTCAGCGCATGCGCTGTGCATGCTGAAAACCGGCAATTCCTCCTGGCACACGCGTGAGTACCCTGTCCGTACTCACGCGTTGTGACAGGAATTACTGGGCCATTATAAGTCTCTAACTTTGATCTAATACTATCTTTAACTTCTCTTGTTAGCCACTGCTGGAGCACTTTTCCTGTGGGGTTTTTGTGCCTTAAAGGAATGTGTATTTGTTGTAAATGATGTATTAACCCTTTAAATGTTAGCCATTGCTTGTCTGCTGTCATATCTTTTAATGTAGTTTCCCAATCTACCTTAGCCAACTCGCCCCCATACCTACGTAGTTTGCTTTGTTTAGATTTAAGACCCTAGTTTTGGACTTAACTAAATCACTTTCAAACTCAATATAAAATTCTACATGTTATGGTAAGTCTCCCCTAAAGTCTTCTTTACTACAAGGTTATTAATTAACCCTTTCTCATTGCATAATATTAGATCTAAAATAGCCTGTTCCCTAGTTGGTTCCTCAACATACTGATCTATAAAACTATCTTGAATGCACTCCATGAACTCGACCTCTGCACTATTACAGGAATCTTTGTTATATCCGGCACCGACGGGACCGAGCTGTTGCCGATCTATCAAAACTGCCGGACATACAAAGTTAATGTTGAAGCATATGGAGGTTTTCATCTCCGTATCTGACAACAAACACTGTTGCTTAGCAACAGCTTGTAAACAGTCGGCCCGTACCTTGGAAGCGTCTCTGTAGCTTAGCAACAGCTTCAGAGAGACTTTCCAGAGCCCGACTGTTGAAAACAAAGCCACGAGAAGAAAAAAAACCTAACAAAACGGCTCCTGATTTCTGCCGGTAGATCGAGGTTTCCGGACATACAACCTCCAGATAAACCAAAGTTTCCTGTACTGCAAATTTAGTTTGCCCAGTCTATGTGTAGATTAAAGTCCCCCATGATTATTGTAATACCCTTGTTACATGCGCCTCTAATTTCCTGATTTATACTCTGCTCTACATTACAATTACTGTTTGGGGGCCTATAAACAACTCCCATCAATTTTTTCTGCCCCTTGCTATTTCTTAGCTCCACCCAAACTGATTCTACTTCTTGATTTTGGAGCTAAGACCCTTTCTCTCTACTGTTTTTATCCCATCCTTTATTATCAGAGCTACCCCTCCTCCTTTTCCATTTTGCCTATCTCTTCTAAAAGTTAAGTATCCTGGAATATTTAGTTCAGTACCTTGGTCACTTTGCAACCACATCTCAGTAATGGCTATTAGATCAAACCTATTCATTTCTATCTGCGCTATTAATTCATCTATTTTGTTGCAAATGCTTTGTGCATTCAGATATAATGCCTTTAGCTTTGACTTTTTTCTATTTTTCCCTGATGTCAGTTTAGTCACTGATGCCCTATTACCTTTGTTACTCTCTCTGTCCCTTCCTGACCCATGCTGCTTATTTTTAGCCGAAACTCTGCTCTGCTTTAGAGCCTTGACATTTCTCTTGTTGTTTTTAAATTTATTCTTTCCTGAATCCTCCCCCCTTCATTAGTTTAAAGCCCTGTCTACTGCCCTAGTTTATCGATTCGCCAGGACACTGGTTCCAGCCCGGTTTAAGTGGAGCCCGTCCCAACGGAACAGCTCTCTCTTTCCCCAGTACTCATGCCAGTGGCCTATGTAGCAAAACCCCTGCCTCCTGCACTTCCCTTTTAGCCACACTTTTAACCTTCTAATCTGCTTGTCCCTATGCCAATTGGTGCGTGGCTCAGGTAACAATCCAGAGATTATTACCTTTGAGCTTCTGCTTTTTAATTTGGACCCCAACTCCTCAAACTCTCTCAGCAGAACCTCATTCCTTGTTCTACCTATGTCATTGGTTCCTACGTGGACCATGACAACTGGATCCTCCCCTTCCCACTCCAAGTTCTTCTCCAGCCACGAGGAGATGTCTAACCCCAGCACCGGGTAGTCAAAACTGCCCAACGCATTACCGGCACCCGGCTACCGACCATAGAGCACATATACCAGAAACGCTGTTTACGGAGGTCACGGACCATCATCAAAGACCCTACCCACCCCAGCCACAGTCTGTTCGCCCTCCTGCCATCTGGGAGACGCTACAGATGCATTCGCACCCGAACGACCAGATTTAGGAACAGCTTCTTTCCCAGGGCTGTCATCCTACTGAACTCCACAAATAAACTCTAAAGCCTGCACATCTGCCAATGCACTTTATTATGGTTATGTTTATGTTAATGTATTACAAGCCAAATGTATGTTGAATGTTTAAATGTCTTAATCTAAATGTACACTCTTGGGAGCCGCAAGCCTACATTTCGTTGTACTGCACTTGTGCACTAACAATGACAATAAAAGTTGATTATGATTATTATTATGATTATGATTATGATTATGAACACAACCTTTGGAACTCCCAGTTGTGGCTGCAGAGAATAGTATCTATCCCCCTGACTATACTGTCTCCTACCACAACTACATTCCCTTGAAGAGCCTCCTGCCATGGTCAGCTTGCTCACCCATCCTGCAGGCTTTTCCCTCATCCACACAGGTAGCAAGAACCTCATACCTGTTGGAACAAAATGGAAAGTCTGTGGTAGGATGGAATCCAGGAGAGATGATGGTGCAATGTAAAAGGGAGTAATGAGACAAGGAAAGAAACAAAATATGGGTCTAGAGGAGTTGAAAATGACCAAAGCAGAATCATTACCAGCAACTGTTTTCTAACAAAAAAGGGAGCAGTGGTTATGATCTGAAATTGTTGAACTTGATGTTGAGTCCAGAAGGCTGTAAAGAGTCTAATCGAAAGATGAGGTTATGTTCCTCGAGCTTCCATTGAACTTTATTAGAACAGTGTAAGAGGCCAAGGACAGAGAGGTCAGAGTGGGAGTGGGACGGAGAATTAAAATGACAAGTGACCGGAAGCTCAGGGTCACGCCTGCGAACTGAATGTAGGTGGTCCACATAACGATTACCCAATCTGTGTTTGTTCTCCCCAATGTAGAGGAGACCACATCATGAGAAGTGAATACAGTATATTAAATTGAAAGAAGTACAAGTAAATCGCTGCTTCACCCGAAAAGAATGTTTGGGGTCATGGATGGTGGAAAGAGAGGAGGTAAAAGGTCAGGCATTGCATCTCCTGTGCTTGCATAGGAAGATGTCGTGGGATGGGTAGGGGGTGCTGGGGGTGATTGAAGAGTGGACCAGGGTGTCACGGAGGAAATGATGGGTCTACCAGGGCAATCCAGTTCGTGAATCTTGGGAAGGAGGCAGAAGCGGGCTGTGCGAGGTTGGGGGACTATGAGGTTGGAGGCCGTGGGAGGAAGAGCTCAAGAAGAGATGAGTTAAGTGACAGTCTGGGAAACGATGGCTTGAAGTTTGGTGGTGTCATGGTCCAGGGGGAGGTAGGAGGAGGGGTCGGAGAGTTGTTGTTCAGTCTCCGCAAGGTAGAGGTCGGTTCACCAAACACCAACTGCGCCACCCTTGTCAGCAGGTTTAATGACAATGTTGGGGTTGGACCTGAGAGAACGGAGTGCTGCAAATTCATAGGGAGGTAGGTTAGAGTGAGTGAATGGAGCAGAGAAATTGAGACGTCCGATGTCACGCAGGCAGTTCCCAATGAAAAGCACTAGAAAAGGTAAGAGGCCAGAGGGTGGGGTCCAGGTGGAACGAGAGTTCTGAAGTTGGGAGAAAGGGTCCGCTTTGCAGGGGAAAGAGTCCTGGCCAAAGAGGTGGCGCAGAGGCGAAGGCGACGGAAGAAGAGCTCAGCATCGTGCCGAGCTCGAAATTCATTGAGGTGGGGGCATAAGCGGATGAATCTGAGGCCTTTGCTGAGGACTGATCATTCAGGATCAGAGAGGGGAAGGCCAGAAAGGATAGTGAAAATGCGGTAAGGGGTGAGATTGGAAGGAAGGATGGGATCAGAGGAAAATGAAGGGGAAGAAGGATCTGGATGGGCGTTGGTATCTAAGTGTTGTTGATGCTTGCTGTCCTTGACACCTGAACGGAAGAAAAACCTGAAATGTTAACTGACGTAAGAAAACTACTAGGCACTTGGTCGAAGCGTTAAACAAAGCTTTAATCAACTGTTTTACAACATGGAGGTCTAGTTGTGTCCTTCACTAGTTTCTGTTAAGAATGTCCTGCGCAAGCTGGGCCCGTGCCCGAGTATTTATACTCTCCCTGGACAGCGCCACCCGCAGGCCGCTCTGTATTATTTCATAAGTCTTTCTTTCATGAATGACTGATTCATGTCATTAACTCTGTTTCTCTCTCCACAGATGCTGCCTGACCTGCCGAGTATTTCCAGCATTTTCTGTTTTTATTTCAATTGTAATTTTATTTCAGACTTCCAGCATCCGCAGTATTTTGCTTTTGCTATAACCCCCTAGTCGATAGAATTTCATGGATCGTATTAGGGTTTATTACAGGACTTGTTTCTATCAATTGTCAGGGTGTCTGACTCAGGACAGTGTCTTACTAAATACAACATCCAAAGCTCAGGCACTGGAATTATACACAAGTTGAGTTTTCAGCTGGCTAGCTAAAAAATAGATCCAGGGGAAGGATTCCCTCTGTTCACTATCTGTAGCGAAATTGTAAATCTTTGCATGAAAAACGCTTTTCCAAGTTTGTTCCAATTATGGAGAATAGGAAATGTCTTTTCCCCCACCCCTTCAGTCCATAGTTTTGAGAATTAAAGTTACAGGAAACTTTGTTTATCCGGAGATTAACTGTCTGGAATGTTCGAGCCACCGGCAAACATCAGGAGCCATTTCGTTAGGTTTTTTTTCTTTTTGTTGCATTTTTTTCACCAGTCAGGCTCTGCAAGGTCTCGCTGAAGCTGTTGCTAAGCTACAGAGACGCTTGCAAGGTACGGCCGACTGTTTAGAAGCTGTTGGGTTTGTTGCCAGATACGGAGCTCAAAATCTCCGTATGTTTCAACATTAGCGCTGGTTTGTCCGGCAGTTTTGATGGGACGGCAACAGCTCGGTCCCGTCGGTGCCGGATAGCACAAAGTTTCCTGTATCTAATAATCACTTGGATATTAAGACTTGTATGAATGTTCAGTGATATTTCTTACATTAACCATATTAAAATCTTACTTCAGAAATAACATTGGGTAGCATTTTATTTGCAGAGTGACATTTTCTGGGACAAACTACCTAAAGCAGTTCAATTTTATTCTAGTTTGTAAACTCAAAATCAAACAGAAATTAGTTTGTTTGAGAAATTAACTAGAAGGGAGTGTTTCTCGTGGCTACAAGATTAAAAAAAAGTTAGGAATCGTGAATTTGAAGTTTGGTGAAAGATTAATTCAAGAAACAATTTAGCTGGTTTTCAATGCAATAAAACACTTCTCACGTCCAGCAGCTGAGGTTCCACAACACATTGAATTATTAGATTTGCCAATGGCCTGGAGGTCATGCGATTATTCTCTAGTCATTGTAAACCCAGCAGAGTCTGAGCCAAAAGTAAACCAGTGTGTCCTCAGTAGCAATAATAATCTATAAAAATTCAGTGGGAAATAATTTTGCTAACTATTGGATTAGAGTAAAATAAATAAGCATTTTAAAACAGCGAGGGTGCGGGGAAGAAATTCGGTATCGCCCTGTTTGGGGCGTTAAGTTTTGAAATTGTGAAAAATTAGCGCCAGGCGCTAATGAGTCTGAGGTTTCCCTAAATTGGCTGTTAGTGCTCCTGGAAAGTGTTAGATCCATGATTCTGAACTACTTTTACAGCTCCTGTATACTGTAGTACCGGCAGTGACCACACCTGTATATAAGCCTTGCGCATGCCTCTGTACCCCCAGTCTTGAGACTACCCTCCTCCAGTTCTGCTTCGACAGCTGGTCTGATCGCATAAGGCACTGGTCTGGCCTTAAGAAACTTTGGGCTTGCATTTTCCTCTATTTTAATCATTGCTGTTATGCCTTTTAGTGTTCCTAGTCCCTCCTGGAACACTTCTTTTGCATCAGTTAGCATTTTTGACAGTCGTCCAGGTGTGACGTCGTCATCCTTTTTGGCCTCCACCTTCAGTGCCTGTATGGAATGCCAATCTAATTGTATCTTCCGGATCCATTCATGTCCTAGCAGTGGTGGTCCTCCATCTGGCAATACATATATATCCATTTTAGGTATTTCCTTATGTAGTTTCAGACAACCCAGCTCCTTGCTTCCGGAGTCTGTGTCACTTTTCTGTTCGTCTGAACCACTGTCCATCACCTGGTGTACCTTTTTGTACTTCTCCTGTGGAGATTTCTTACTGTTGGTTTTCTTCCCAGACCTGCAGACTCTTGCTATGTGTCCTGCTTTTCCACACTGTCTGCACACTTGGTCCTTGAACCAACAATCCTTCTGGTCATGTGTTGTTCTGCCGCAGCGATAGCACTTCCCCGTTCCATAGGACATTTCATTGGTGCCATATTCTTGCGGTCTCCGTTGTATCTCTGCAGCTCCCCTTGCGGCTGCTTCGTGTGATACTGCCATACTGAAAGCCTTGTCCAGCGTAAGATCCTTTTCTGATAGAAGCCGTTTCTGGGTTCCTTCACTTTGTAGCCCACACACAAACTTGTCCCTTAACGTATCTGCTAGTCCCGCTCCAAACTGGCAGTGTTTCGATAGCTTGCGCAGTTCCGTTAGGTACTCAGCATTGCTTTTGTCTTTGTGTTGGTTCCTTTTATGGAACTTAAATCATTCTGCTATCAGCAGCGGTGTGGGGTTTAAGTGGTCCTGTAGGATTTCTACTATGCTTTCGAAATTCTTGTTCACCAGCTTCTCTGGGGTTATTAGATTTCGCAGTAACCCATAAGTTTTTGCACCCATGGAATTTAACAAAACCAGTGCTTTACTAGCATCTGGCACTTCATTCGCCCTGCAGTACATCTCAATACGTTCCACATATGTCGCCCAATCTTCGACTTCATTGTCGAACGTAGAGATACTGCCACTCTTCGGCATCCCTGGGTGTGATTTAACTGTCAAAAATGGCGTCTCCCGCGCTTCCCCTTCTTCTCCGCTGGCACAAAATGGCATCTCCCGCGCTTTCCTTCCTTCCCGCGCTCGCCCTTCTTCTCCGCTGCGGCTTCTAAAAATGGCGTCTCCCGCGCTCTTCCTTCTTCTCCGCGGCTCAATGGCGTCTCCCGCACTCTCCCTTCTTCTCCCCACGGACACTGTTCAGCCCTTGAGCCCTGGCTGTGCGCTGCGCGTTTTTTTTTTTTCTCTCTCGACGCCGCTCGGTCCTGAACCCGGCTGTTGTTTTACCCTCTCTCTCTCCGGTTTGTTTTTTTTTCTCGACGCTGCTCGGTTTTCAACCCCCGGCTGCGCCCTGTGCGCTTCACCCTCTGTCTTACCCCGTCGACGCTGCTCGGCTTTCTCTCCGCCGTCGGTCGGCTCCAGCCACCGCTGTCTGGGAAGGGTCTGCACTGGACCTACCGTCAGTCTCTTGCTGATCGTCATGGCTGGGGAACCAAGCACGGCTCTCCACAGCCTCCCCTGCGATGTTCACTCTCTGTCGGATGACTGGGCGGTTGCTCGTGGTTGACGCCCGTGTTCCTGGCCTCGACTTTTTTTTTTGTTACACCGCCCTCCCGGAGCGAATCCTCGAAGGGAAATGCAGAGCTGCAGGTAGATTCGAATCGCCACTCGTCGCCACTGTTAGATCCGTGATTCTGAGAGTATGCTGTTTTTCAATAACCACACGGATGCTGTAACTTAACGATAAACAGGTATTTACTAGAGGAGGGTCGTCTCAAGACTGGGGGTACAGAGGCATGCGCAAGGCTTATATACAGGTGTGGTCACTGCCGGTACTACAGTACACAGGAGCTGTAAAAGTAGTTCTGTCTTAAAGGCACATACACTACAGAAAGAGCTGGAGCATTAAAGCAAGCGCTAATGACCTAAGCAGAGCTCTACAGGGGCGCTATCAGCAGGGCGATAATGAATTTCAGGTGCTGTGCAATCGGGAATGATCCTTCACACTGGCCCTTTCCAGCTCTTAAAGGAAAGGTTGCATCATTGTGCAGATCCTCATTATCAGCATTGCTGGCTGTGAAGGCAACCTGCAAGCAACTCAATCCCCCGATCGTGATGACTGATCCCATTCCCAGGGAAGAGAGCCCGTCGTTTCACGGAGGTGGCATTGGAGGCATTGGTCGTGGGAGTGGAGCGACGGAGGGCAGTGCTGTTCCCGGACACTGGAAGGGGGCCATTGCTCCAGGTCATCAGGGCAATGTGGAGGGAAGTGGCCCAGGAGGTCTCGGCCAGTAGTGTGGTTGTACGCAGCCTGACACAGTGCCAGAAGAAATTCAATGACCTCACTCGGGTGTTCAAAGTGAGTACATGCTTCAACAGGTCCTACATACCAGCATCTGAACCTCAGTCTGTACACACTGCACAAAGTACCACACCACCACTCACCCACCAAGCATCTACACCTACTCAAACTCACATCCACATCTCATGCCTTGCCTACAATCACAGCTATTCAACTATGGCAGGCACATCTCCCAAACACATAGCTGGACTCTGACTCACACACATTCGTTTCTCTTGCAGGCCAAGATGGCCCACAATAGGAGGGAGCAGCAGAGAACAGGCAGGGGTGATGCGCAGCTCCAGCATCTCTCAGACCTGGAGGAGTGAGTGATGAGAGTCATTGGGCAGCAGGTGGTGGGTGGCATGGCCGTCGGTGACGTCAACCCCCTTAGGGGCAACAACGGTATGTTCATCCCCTCTCCTTCCCTCATCCCACTTCCCCCTCACGCCACAAGCCTTTCCCACTTTCCAGCTCCTGAGAATGTCTGCATTCCTTGCTCCCTTCCTGCCCCCCTGCCCTCACCTTAATGCAAGTCTTGTGTCTTTATGCTTTCAGATAATCAGCAACCAGATGACCCGCCTGTCCCTGAGCCTCCCACTGAGAGTGAGGCAGGAGAAGAGGAGGAGGAGTAAAGCACCGCCTCACTGCAACTCTCACCCTCAGATACTGAAACTACGCGATCTTTAGAGGCAAGTTTAGTAGAGGGGTCTGCACTGGGCGAGGGTGTCCTGCAAGGCTATCTGTAGTCTCTGGATCCGACACTCAGCAGCCTTCTACCCCGTCCCCCTCGTGGCTGCAGCCACTGGGGAGAAACTATGTAGGAGCAGTAGATTAGACAAAGGCACTGTAAAGAGGGGTAGTAATGGTTTGCACAAGAGTGATTAGTTAATATTGTTGCTGTATATATGTGGTTGCTGAATTTGGATAAATGTATTATTGGAATGTTGCAGATTTGAGGCTGTCTCATTTCAGCTTTGGGGTGTGGTATGGAATGAGAAATTAATGGAATGATGGGAACGTGCTGAGCAACCGGGAAGTGGCCTCCAATTCATTGGAACCGAAGTCTGATGAAGCGGTCACGGACCGCCCTTCCACAAGGCCGATTGAATGGCGGCCTCCTCCATTGCTGATGTTCATGCTCCTGTTCCTCCTCCTCGTCCTCGTCTTCCTCCTCCTCTTCCTCCTCCTGAGGTGGTCTCACTATGCCTGGTGGCAATGGCTGGGCCCTCATGATGGCCAAGTGTGCAGCATGCAGCAGACGAAGACAAAAAGTGACACCCGCTCAGCCGAGTACTGGAGTGCTCCGCCCAAACGGTCAAGGCAGCGGAACCGTTGCTTGAGCACCCCGATGGTCTGCTCGATGATGTTCCTGGTGGCAGCATGGCCCTCATTGTATGAGTGCTGGGCACGAGTGTTGGGGTTGTGGAGGGGAGTCATGAGCCAGGTGGAGAGTGGATAGCTCTTATCTCCGAGCAGCCAACCGCGAGCTTGACTTGGTGGCTGGAACAAAGCTGGCACACCGGTCTGACGCAGGATGAAGGCTTGTGGCTGCTGCTAGGATAGTGGGCATTGACGGTGAGGATGCGCCGTGTGTGTGTGGTTGCACACCAACTGTACATTAAGTGAGTGGTAGCCATTGCGGTTACGGAATACCTCAGGATTGTTACGGGGTGCCCGCAGAGTGACGTGGGTGAAGTCAATGGCGCCCTGCACCATGGGGAAGCCCGCTTTCCTGGCAAAGCCACATGCACGTTCGTGCTGCTTCTCTCTGGCCATGGGGAAGGAAATGTAGTCCCTTCTCCTTCTGTAGAGAGGCATGTGTGACCTGGCGGATGTAGCAATGGACGGCGAACTGCGAGATGTTCGCTATATCTCCTGTTGCACACTGGAAGGATCCGCTGGCATAGAAATTAAGGGCCACGGTGACCTTGACTGCCACTGAGAGAGACATGGTGCACCTAATGTGAGGCTCAAGGTCTGGCTGCAGGAGGTGGCAGAGTTCGGTGACCACGTCCTTGGTGAAGTGGAGCTTTCTAACACACTGTTCCTCAGTGAAATTAACATTGGAGAAATGCTGTCGGAATACCCTGGGAGGGTAAGGCCTCCTGTTGAGAGCCCTATTGGCCCTCCACCCTCTGGCCACATTTTGCAATCTTTCCCTCTGCCTCCGCTGCCTCCGACGGTGACGCTGGAGGGCGAGGTCCAGTGCCAGTACAGCCGCCATTGAAGTATGGAAATATTGCACTTTCAAACCTCACCTAAATGAAAGTGAATCATTTTTCTGAGGCAGAAGACTCCTTCAACTGAAAAATGCTGAAATCGCTCAAAACTATGTCAAACTGACAAGGCAACAGCCTTTGCCGACTAAAAATAAACCGGATGTTGATGCCTTTATCTAGCGTTCCTCCAGCGCTCATCCGACTGCAAACCGCCTCCTCTACCTGTCGTTGTTAACGACAGGCGCTCAGGCAGGGGGCAAGAGCGAATTTCTGAGCCAGGGCAGTACCGGGACGCTGCGATCCCTGGCCACAGGGAGCATGGTGCAAGTCGGTAACGGCGCTGCAAACTTCCACTTCAATTTCTCGGGCATCGGTACTATCACCGCGCCCGGTCACTAAGCCGGTAGTGCCCCGTTAGCGCCCCCCGGATGCGCTAATGAGAGATGCAAAGGTAACCAATTTCTCCTCCAGGGTATACAATATAAAATATTATTTTATTTTCTGTTAAATAATATAAACCATAACAACAGACTCTTTTTTTTTTACCTCATTGAGTCTATAAAATAATCAGTATGCAGAATAGGGATGAGCATATACTTGTGGCAAATGGGCAAGAACATTTCATTTTTGTAGTAAGTTTGTAAAACTTTTCCTCTTAAATGCCTGTTGACCCGACTTGGCCAGTGCTGCTCTGTTGCCAGAAGCTGGTAGTTACACTAGGTGACATGAATCTTGCCATTCATGTAGAAATGACTTATGTAATAATACTGGGCGGCCTGCTGGTGGCGCTGTCCAGGGAGAGTATAAATACTCGGGCATGGGCCCAGCTTGCTCAGGACATTCTTTAACAGGAACTAGTGAAGGACACAACTAGATCTCCATGTTGAAAAACAGTTGATTAAAGCCTTGTTTAATACTCAGACCAAGTGCCTAGTAGTTTTCTTACGTCACCAGGTCGTCATCATATGTGTCTTCACACTGTTCCCTTTGGGGAACTGTATGAAGTGCTGGAAGGATTTCTGGCCACGTTAATGCTCCTTCTGTGACCGTAACCATCTTCATACCAGCCATTAGGGTGGTTAGTCCTATGGCGGGAGGGTTTTACGGGCTCTCACAACCCATACGAGGGGGGGGGGCCACCCGCACCCACAGACGCAAGTATCCCGCTGGATGTCAACCCAGAATTTAGAGCCGGAGCTCCGACTCCACTTGCCGGGACTGTCTGGAGCGGGGTTCGAAATCCTACACCTTCTGGCCCAGCGGCGGGGATGCTTACCGCTACGCCAAAGGCCCACTCCACGTCACTAGGTAAACATGGTAGATACTACAATTTTTTTGTATCCCACACTAATGATCTGGTTTGAGATTTTGAATTCACCAAGTGTAGAACACCTGGGGGCCTGAGGCAAGGTCCTCATTCTACCATTTCATGTTGAGGTAAGTGAAATCCAGGTGTTGAAGGAGGTTTAGCAGTAAGACATGACAGTACTAGAAATGGCAATCTTTAATCAGACTGCAATAATTAAGAAAAACTACAGATGAGAATGTATCTTTTATAGTTGATTAGGAAAATTCTGCCTGTTGGGAGAAGTATGCCCAAAGGCACATAGTAAAACAGGGATCCACTTTCTTTCACCGAGGCAAGTAAAGTGGAGTTGGGATGAATCCTGGGACATCATAGAAAGAGCTACCATGTGAAGGACTCTTTCTATAACCCTAATAGAACTAGAATAAAAGGTTTACTTATCCTTTTGCAGAGCGCAAAGCATGTAATATTCTGAGAAAGTTTAACAACCTCCTCATCAACCTCACAAGATTAAGTTGTCACATAGCTGCTTTGAAGGTAACTGTGGCTAAAGATAGTTGTGTCCCAGGAGATGAAGCCTAACTGGGATGTCCATCTTCAAAGTTTAGAGCATTCACTAGGTATACTATCTGGGATTATCTGATCTTGAAACCTAGAGCATGAGTAAAGTTTGGAGTATCCATATTCATGGACCTATGAATTGATGTAAGCACTTCTTAGAGAAATTTCTTAGCTTGGAGACTGGAGTTTGGGCACCAAAGCTTAGAGAGTATTAAAAGAGTATCGCAACTAGAGATTATTGGCTATTTGATTTAAGCCATAAGTGGTTCCTGACTTAAACTCAGGTTCAGGATTCTTAAGGTTTAATTCTTAAGCATCCTTTCTGTCACTTTGACAGAGACAGCCAGACCGCTAAAAATGAGCTCACCCAAGGGTTACTGAGTCAGCCATTGAAACTGTGATTCATAATGACCTGGAACATAAAGTAATTTGTTATCTCATTTCAGACACTTCCAGTAAGCACTCACAGATGAGATGGTGGGAAAAAGCGTGTTCCTGCATACGTAGCATGGAGCTGTCTGATAGCAATCAACAATTAAATTGTCAGCTCTACAGGCCAACTCCCAGACATGGAAAACAAAATCAGGGATCAAATTGTTAACTTCCTGTCCTGAGAGACACAAGGAAACTAAGACCCACATTTTCAAGGTTAGTTGGCAGGCTTGCTGTGAGAGGCAGGCCCACATTTAGGCTGGAAATTAAGATAGAGCTGGTCAGATTTTAGCTGGGGCTGAGCAGAAAGAAAAACGGTGAGTATCTAGCCTACCAACTATGTGAGTGTACTGCACTTGTTGTTCTAAGTGTCATAGAATAAGTTAAAAAGGTCTGGAATTGCTACTCTGTTCAGTCATGTGTATTCTGTAGAATTAACCAGCTTCTTGACTTTGCATTGCTATTACCTCACCATTATACGTGAGTGTAAGTTTTGACCAATTAAAGCCAAACTGAACCTGTGCAATGCCAAAGGTTGGTTTTAAAATCTCTTTAAACCCATCTCGCTTGTTTCAGTTCCACATTATGGAAGATTGGAAAAGTGTATGTGAGGTGTAGTGGAAGGATTACGATATCCAGTTTATACAACAAGGGGTGTCATTGTTATGAACCCAATCCTTCTAAGAGACCAGCATTTCTAAGAATGATGGCCAATAAAGCTGAAGTATTGGTATTGACTGAAACTGTGCATAGAAGCCTAGGGATTGTCCATCCTTGTGGCCTTAAGAACATGAAGACTGAAGGAGAGAGCTGTCACCAAAGAATCTTATCATTTTGGTTATGGGGCTCAGTATTGGATGATGATCATGTTACATAAAAATTGGAGCATACGTGAGGTGGATTTTAATAGAGATTAAAGCCAAGTTTTGGCATTGCATAGCTTCAGCTTGGTTGGATTTAGTCAAAACTTTCATTCCACTATAGTAAAAGTACAAAATGATTGAAATGCATCGCACATCTATCTGCATTTGCAAAGTGAAAAAAATGTTTCAAGTATAGACCCTTTCTCAGATCTCTCCTACAACCTTTGATGGTGCAGTATTATGATTGTTCAAACACTGTGATTTCAAAAGTGATTAGGTTTGCATTCACACAGAGGACCTTTATTATGCTGCTCCGGTGATGGTAGAAGACAGGAGTAATGACTCCAACGGAATGATTGGCTTTACATTAGAAATAGGACAAAGCAGCACCTCATCCAATAACCTAAACAACCCCCACCGCCCGCCCGCCCCCACCCCCACCACCAGCGTACCAATAAACAAATCAGGGATTTTTTAAATATTCATTCTCGGGATGTGGGCGTCGCTGGCAAGATTGGCATTTATTGCCCATCCCTGGTTGCCCTGAGAAGGTGAGATGAGCGTTCTTCTTACTGCAATTATATAGGGCCCTGGTGAGACCACACCTGGAGTATTGTGTACAGTTTTGGTCTTCTTACCTAAGGACGGATATACTTGCCATAGAGGGAGTGCGACAAAGGTTCACCAGGCTGGTTCCTGGGATGGGGGGATTGGCCTATGAGGAGAGATTGAGTAGACTAGGCCTATATTCTCTGGAGTTTAGAAGAATGGGAGGTGATCTCATTGAAACATACAAAATTCGTACAGGGCTTGACAGGGTAGATGCAGGGAGGATGTTTTCCCCGGCTGGAGAGTCTAGAACCAGGGGTCACAGTCTCAGAATAAGGGGTCAGCCATTCAGGACTGAGATGAGGAGAAATGTCTTCACTGAGGGTGGTGAATCTTTGGAATTCTCTATCCCAGAGGGCTGTGGAGGCTCAGTCGTTGAGTCTATTCAAGACAGAGATCAATAGATTTTTTAATATTAAGGGAATCAAGTGATATGGGGATAGTGCAGGAAAGTGGAGATGAGGTAGAAGATCAGCCATAATCTTATGGAATGATGGAGCAGGCTCGAAGGGTCAAATGGCCTACTCCTGCTCCTATTTCTTATGTTCTTAAACCATTGCATTTCATGTGGAGGAGTTTGCACAGTGCTGTTAGGGAGGGAGTACCAGGATTTTGACCCAGTAACAATGAAGGAACGGTAACATATGTTCAAGTCAGGATGGTGTGCGACTTGGAGGTGATGGTGTTCCCACGCACCTGCTGCCCTTGTCTTTCTAGGTGTGGAGTCTGTGGCTTTGAGTGATGCTGTCGAAGAAGCCTTGGCAAGTTAGTGTAGTGCATGCTGTAGATAGTATAAACCACATCCATGGTGCACTGGTGGTGGGGAGTGGGTGGGGGGGGGGGGGGGGTTGTTTAGGTTATTGGATGAGGTGCTGCTTTGTCCTGGATGGTCTCAAACATCTTGAATGTTGTTGTAGCGGCACCGATCCAGGCAAATGGAGAGTATTCCATCACACATCTGACTTGTATCTTGTAGGTAGTGGAGAGGCTTTGGGGAGTCAGGAGGTGAGCCATTTGCCGCAGAATACCTAGCCTCTAAACTTCTCTAGTAGCAATGGCATTTATATAGTTGTTTCAGTTGAGTTCCTGGTAAATGGAGACCCCCCAGAATGTTGATGGTGGAGGACTCATCGCTGGCAATGCCATTGGATATCAACAACAACAACAACTTGTATTTATATAGGGCCTTTAACGTAGTAAAATGTCCCAAGATGCTTCACAGGAGCATTTCGCAACAACATTTTACACCAAGCCGGAGAAGGACATATTAGGGCAGATGACCAAAAGTTTGGTCAAAGAGGTAGGTTTTAAGGAGCGTCTTAAAGGAGGAAAGAGAGGTAAAGAGGCGGAGAGGTTTAGGGAGGGAATTCCAGAGCTAAGGGCCCAGAAATTCGGGTCGGGGGGCTTCCCGCGGGTGTAAGCCCCTGACCTGCACTTACCTTGCGCGCCGGCCATTGAGCTGTGGGCCCCCGTGGAATTCTGATCCGGGGCCTGGTCCAGCTGCCAGCGCGCAGTGCTTGCGTATCCCAGGGGCGCAGTTAGTTCGATGCGACCCCTGGGATCACGTGGACCATGGGGAGCCAATCGGAGCAGGGAATGCTCCATTCATAAGTTTGACAGGAAGAGCTGTCAAAACTTATAAATACTACGGCCCCAAAACATCACTAAATCTTCAAATAATTTTTTTCTAAAATCACATTTTTTAAATAAACTATAAATTACATGAAATAACTATTTTAAACAATAATTTAAATTTTTAAAAAAAATAATTTTATTTTCTAACGGGGCTAAAAATAAACTTACCTTGCTTTAAAGTATTTAAAAATAATAAACCTGTGGAAAAAATGTTTTAATTTTAATTAATTCACCACTTACCTTGTAAAAAGCAGGCCTCCCGGGAAAACCTGCAAAAAAAAACGAAGTTCGATGCGTACGCGCAGCCTCTCCTGCGCACGTGTTCGAACTCTGAACCCCTTCTTTCAGGGCGCTGGCAGCTAAATGCACGACTGCCAATGGTGGAGCGATTAAAATCGGGTTGAACAACAGGCCAGAATTGGAGCAGTGCAGATATCTCAGAGGCTTGTAGGGCTGGAGAAGATTATAGAGATAGGGAGGAACGAGACCATGGAGGGATTTGAAAACAAGGATAAGAATTTTTGAAACAAAGCGTTGCTTAACCGGGAGCCAATGTAGGTCAGTGAGCATAGGGCTGACGGGTGAACGGGACTTGGTGCGAGTTAGGACACGGGCAGCAGAGTTTTGGATGACTTCAAGTTTACGGAGGATGGAATACGGGAGGCTGGCCAGGAGTGCATTGAAATAGTCAAATCTAGAGGTAACACAGGCATAGATGAGGGTTTCCGCAGCAGATGAGCTGAGGCAGGAGGCAAAGGAAGGATGCTAGGTTCGCTCTTATTGGAGATGGCCATTGTCTGACACTTGTGTTGAAAAAATATTACTTGCCACTTATCAACCAAAGACTGGATGTTGTCCAGCTCTTGCTGCATGCGGGCATGACCACTTCCTTATCTGAGGAATTGTGAATGGAGCTGAACACTGTTCAATCATCAATAAATACATAGGATTACATAGGATATACTGTATGGCACTGAAACAGGCCATTCGGCCCAACCAGTCCATGCCAGCGTTTATGTTCCACTCGAGCCTCCTCCCGTCTTTCCTCATCTAACTCTATCAGCTCTCTAATCCCTTCTCCCTCACATGCTTACCTAGCCTGCCTTTAAATGTATCTACACTATACGCTTTAACCACTCCATGTGGTAGCAAGTTCCACATTCTCACCACTCTCTGGGTAAAGAAGTTTCTTCTGAATTCCCTGTTTGATTTCTTGGTGACTGTCTTATATTGATGACCTCTAGTTTTGCTCTTCCCCACAAGTGGAAACACTCTCTCTGTATCTACTCTATCATATCACCCTTCATAATTTTAAAGACCTCTATTAGGTCACCGCTCAACCTTCTCTTTTCAAGACAAAAGAGACCCAGCCTGTTCATCCATTCCTGATAGGTATAACCTCGCATTTCTGGTATCATCTGTCGTGTATTGATTGCGAGTTTGACACCAGTCAATACGGTAATGTAATGTGCGAGTTTAACACCAGTAAATACGGTAATGTAATGTGCATTGCATTATGGGAATTACCCAGGAAAGCTGCAGTCAGCCATTTTACAAATAAAGTAAAGATCACAGTTAGAAGCCTGTCTGCCTGACTCTGATTTAATTCGATGTAGCTACATGCTTGATTGAACGCATTAAAGCATAGATACAACATTGGCGACAAGGATAACGAAAGGAATCATTTTAGATAAGTAGTTGCCCAAGTTTTAGTTAGCTAGGATGGAGAAGACCGGCATTCAAAATTTTGCATGTTTCGCCGAGCCAGCCACGTTGGGTCCAAGATGGACGAGGTGGTTAACGTCTTTTGAGCTTTATGCCGACGGCAAAGGATTCATTATCGACGATGCCTCTACAGGTGCCACGAAGCAGAGGAGAAGAGCTCTACTTCTACACCTAGCAGGACCAGATGTCCAGGATATCTTTTCAACTCTACTGGACACAGGAGAGCCAGCAGACTACACGGCGGCAGTTAGTGCTTTGAATCACTACTTCGTGCCCCAGGTCAATGCAGCATTTGCTAGACAGACTTTTCATAAGTTGTCCCAGAAGACAGGTGAGACTGTGCAACAATTTGCTACTCGCTTGTGGCAGGCTGCTAAAGACTGTGCTTTTGGGGGGATGCAGATAATCAAATGAGAGACACTATCCTGAGTAGGTGCACGTCTGCCTATGTGCGGAGGAAATTGCTAGAGGAAGGGCATGATCTAATGCTCGCCCACACATTACAATTGGCCTCACTATGTGAAAACGTCGAGGAGCAGATGTCAGCCATGTCATGTACAGAGAAGGCGGGGACAGATACTGTTCGTCGTGTTACACAGAAAAGAGGGTGTTATGCGAAAAGCTCGACAGAGAAACCAAAGGGAAATGGCGATAGGAAAGAAAGGAAATGTTACAGATGTGGGCACACAGACCACATGGGCAGAGATCCGAAATGCCCAGCACGCGGACAAACATGTCATAAGTGCAAGAGAAAGGATCATTTCTCCAAAATATGCCGCACAAAGGCTACAGAGAAACACAGTGTGAACAATGTAGAGGAACAAAATGACTTTACACTTGCTGTTACTAGAAATAACGTGACAGAGAGACTTACCTTTTGTGTGGGGGGAGTAAACCTGAAAATGTTAATTGATTCAGGTGCAACTAATAATGTGATAGATGAGAATACATGGGAAGGATTAAAGTCAGAACACATTAAGTGTCAGTCACATGTCCCTAAGACAGAGAGAAAGTTATTCTCTTATGCTTCTAGCCGACCACTGTCAGTTAAAGGTGTATTCACATGTGGGATTACAATAGGTAAGAGAACTGAGCAGGTGGAGTTCATTGTGGTTAAAGGCCATGGAGAACCGTTGCTAGGAAGGGAGACGGCCATGAAACTGGGAGTTTTAAAAATAGGCGCAGATGTCTCAGCTGTGGTAGATGTAAGACAGCTACTAGAACAGCGGTATCCAAAGGTGTTCCAGGGAGTAGGAAGGCTGAACACAAAACAGATCAGTTTGTATATCGACCCACAAGTGAAGCCTGTGGCCCAGCCACTCAGGCATATACCATTCAACTTAAGGGGGGCAGTAGAGGTCAAAATAAAACAATTGAGGGACATGGACATTATCGAACCTGTAACTGGTCCCACCCCATGGGTAAATCCTGTGGTTATTGTACCAAAAGCGGATAAGGATGTAAGGTTATGCCTAGACATGAGACGAGCAAACCAGGCAATAGTGAGGGAACGATATCCAATCCCCACCGTTGATGAGATACTCCAAGGTATGAACGGCTCGACGGTGTTTAGTAAGCTAGACCTGAAATGGGGTTATCACCAGCTAGAACTGACCCCTGAGTCACGAGAAATCACAACGTTCGCAGTACATAATGGAGTATACAGGTACAAGAGGCTGATATTCGGTGTATCTTCAGCTAGTGAGCAATATCAGCACGAGATAGCTAATGCCTTAGCTGGAATAGAGGGTGTTGAAAACATCTCAGATGATATTATCGTGCATGCACACGACCAGGAATTGCACGACAGACGCCTGCACGCTGTCATGACCAGGCGAATGGAAAGTGGACTGACACTAAACTCAGAGAAGTGCCAATTCAACATGGACCAATTGATTTTCATGGGAATCCTGTTGTCTGAAAAGGGCATCGGACCAACAGCAGAGAGAGTGCGAGCGGTGGCAGAAGCTCGGGAACCAGAGAATGCTACAGAGGTGAGGAGTTTCTTGGGACTCGTTGGGTACAGTAGTAGATTCATCCCACAGTTTGCAACACTATCAGAGCCACTGCGATGCCTGACGAGAAAAGACACGCCATTTAAATTTGGATCACAACAGAGACAGTCATTCAGTGCACTCAAGGAAGAGTTGGCCAGAGCCGGCACTTTAGCATATTTTGATAAGGACGCACCAACCAAGGTGATAGCAGATGCCAGTCCTGTAGGTTTAGGCGCAGTACTAGTGTTATGTCTGACATTGGTGATAGGTACTCGATTGCCTTGGCCTGAGCACATGGAGTTTGATAGTACTGTTATCATTGTATTGTGTATAGGTATTCGATTGCTTTTGCCTGGGAGTGTGTGTGTGGAGCAGCCATTAAAAAAGCAACATGAACTGAACTCTGCTTACGGTCTCCGGATTATCTTTGCAAACGCAACAACTAGTTCAGGACCAACAGGGACAAGAGGTGCCAATATGTTATGTAAGTTGTAGTTTAACAGACTGTGAGAGGAAATACTCTCAAACAGAGAGAGAGGCCTTAGCTCTTGTATGGGCTTGTGAGAGGCTGCATCCATATGTGTATGGCCGAAAATTTAACTTGGTAACTGACCATAAGCCATTACAAGTGATATACGGCCCACACTCTAAACCCTGTGCCCGTAAAGAGAGATGGGTACTTAGATTACAGCCGTACGATTTTAAGGTGATACACATTCCAGGCAAGCAAAACATTGCAGACCCACTGTCACGATTGCTGGGGGAGACAGCAAAACAGGAGAGACATTCTCATGGCTCAGATGAATATGTGAGATTTGTAGCTGTGAGTGCGACACCAAAAGCACTCACTACTAGAGAGCTGGAGGAAGCCTCTGCTACCGACCAAGAGCTGATTGAGGTACGGAAGGCACTCACAAACGGACATTTTGAGAACTGTAAAGCTTATGCAGCAATTGCAAACGAGCTGTGCGTAGTGGGGTACCTAGTTCTTCGGGGAACACGCATCGTGCTACCCACAGTGTTACACGCACGAGCCCTGGTGTTAGCACATGAAGGACATGATGTGCCATCAATAACTCAAAGACAAAAAGTTAAAGGATTCAACTGAAGGCTTTTAATCGCTAAGAACATTGCACGTCATTCCACATCGGATTCGTCTGGCAGAATGACTCATACAGCTCTTGAGACCTTTATATGACATAAGACAGGGGCGGAGCCAATACACACAATAGGGGAAAAGGGGGGGCGGTACACACAATACAATGCAGGTAAAACACAGGGGCTGATGAAGGCATATATTTCATCACATTTACCCCTTCTACAGATTTAGTCTGTCCGGGGGTGTGATAGTCCTTCCTGAACGTCGCAACAGTACCTCGGGTTCCAACCGGGAGTCCGTGGTGCCCTCCTGGGCATACCCATGTGCTGGGGGTGTTGCAGGTACTTCTGGGGGTGGTGAGGATACCTCTGGGGATGGTGGAGGTTCTTCTGGGGGTGGTGAGGATGGGTCGTCGTCGCTTCCTGCCGAGGCGAGGTCCTTTATGGACACGGTGTCCTCATGCCCGTTGGCGTGCTTGACGTACGCGTACTGTGGGTTTGCGTGGAGTAGGTGTACTGCCTCCATGAGGGGATCCATTTTGTGGCCCCTCACATGCTTCCGTAATAGGACTGTCCCTGGGGTGGAGAGCCACGAAGGTAGGGACACTCCCGAGGTTGATTTGCAGGGAAAAACAAACATCTTCTCGTGAGGAGTGGCGTTAGTAGCAGTACACAGTAGCGACCTTATCGAGTGGAGTACGTCTGGGAGGACCTCTTGCCAGCGGGAAGTAGGGAGGCCTTTAGACCTTAGTGCTAAGGTGACTGCCTTCCACACCGTCGCGTTCTCCCTCTCCACTTGCCCATTACCCCGGGAGTTATAACTAGTGGTCCAACTCGATGTTATCCCCTTCGACAGCAGCTATTGCTGCAGTTCGTCGCTCATGAACGACGCCCCCCTGTCAGTGTAGATGTAGTTCGGCATGCCGAACGTGCAAAACAGGCTGCCGAGGCACTTGATGACCGTGGCACTGGTCATGTCTGGGCAGGGGTAGGCGAATGGGAAGCGGGAGTACTCGTCCACAATGTTGAGAAAGTACACATTGCGGTCGGTGGAGGGGAGTGGTCCCTTGAAATCTAAGCTCAGGCGCTCGAATGGCCATGTAGCTTTGATCAGGTGGGCTCGGTCGGGCCTGTAAAAACGGGGCTTGCATTCCGCACAGGTGCGGCAGTCCCTGGTCATAGACCGGACCTCCTCGATGAAATAGGGCAGGTTACGGGATTTTATAAAGTGAAATAGTCGGGTGACCCCCCAGGTGGCAGAGGCCATTGTGGAGGCCCTGTAGCCTGTCCCCCTGGATGCTGGCACACATCCCTCGTGATAGGGCATCGGGGGATTCGTTGAGGGCCCCCGGCCTATATATTATGTCGTACTCAAATGTGGAGAGTTCGATCCGCCACCTTAGAATTTTGTCGTTCTTGATCTTCCCCCTCTGTTTGTTGTTAAACATGAAGGCTACCGACCGCTGGTCGGTAAGCAGGGTGAAGCGTTTGCCGGCTAGGTAGTGCCTCCAGTGCTGCACTGCCTCCACTATGGCCTGGGCCTCCTTTTCTACCGAGGAGTGCCTGATCTCGGGCCCTTGGAGGGTTCTTGAGAAAAAGGCTACGGGCCGCCCATCCTGGTTGAGGGTGGCTGCTAAAGCGAAGTCGGACGCATCGCTTTCGACCTGGAAAGGGATGTTTTTGTCCACTGCCCGCAGCGCGGCCTTCTCAATGTCGTGTTTAATGCTGTTGAAGGCGGCGTGGGCCTCGGCCGTGAGCGGGAAGGATGTTGTCGGAATAATTGGGGACCCATTGGGCGTAATAGGAGAAAAACCCCAGGCACCTTTTCAGGGCCTTGGGAGTGTTTGGTAGGGGTAGCTCCCGTAGGGGGCGCAATCGGTCGGGGTCCGGACCGATTTCCCCGTTTTCCACCACACAGCCCAGGATACAGAGACGCGTGGTGCTAAAGACACACTTATCCTCGTTGTAGGTGAGATTGAGTCTGAGGGCGTTTTTCAGAAATCTCGCGAGGTTCGAGTCGTGGTCTTGCTGGTCATGGCCGCAGGTGGTGACGTTGTCTAGGTATGGATAGGTGGCTGTTAACTGGTTCTCATCGACCATGCGGTCCATCTCCCGCTGGAAGACCGAGACCCCATTCGTTACCCCAAAGGGGACTCTGAGGAAGTGGTAGAGGCGTCCGTTCGCCTCGAAGGCGGTGTATGTACGGTCCTCCGGCCTAATGGGGAGCTGGTGGTATGCCGATTTTAGGTCGATGGTGGAAAACACCCGGTATTGCGCAATTTGGTTAACCATATCCGCTATGCGGGGCAGAGGGTAGGCGTCTAGCTGGGTGTATAGATTAACCGTCTGGCTATAATCTATCACCATCCGCTTCTTTTCGCTACCCTTAACCACTACTACCTGGGCGCGCCACGGGCTGGTACTGCATTCGATGATACCCTCCCGCTTGAGTCTTTCTATTTCAGACGCAATGAACCGTCTGTCCTCCCAGCTGTACCGCCTACTCTTGGTCGCTATGGGTCGACAGTTGGGTGCGAGGTTGGCGAACAGAGAGGGCGGCTTGACCTTCAGGGTAGCCAGACCGCACACTGTGAGGGGCGGCTGGGACCCACCGTAGGTAAGCGTGATACTTTGGTGGTGGCACTGGAAGTCCAGACCCAAGATCACGCTCACACAGAGATCTGGCATTATCAACAGTTTAAAATCTCTGTAATCAGTGCCTTTTACCGACAACATAACCGCGCAGAAACCTATAATTTTTGAGGTATGAGTCTTATCAGCCATGGCGATTTTGCCCTGTGTAGGGACTATTAGTGAAAGTCGTTTTACCAGGCTAGGATGAATAAAGCTTTCGGTGCTCCCGCAGTCAATCAAGCACTTAACCTTGTTCCCGTTTACCTCTATGTCCATCATCGATCTAGACAACGGATGCGGCCTGGATTGATCCACTGTGATTGAGGCCACCAGTGGGTCCTGGGGGTCCGTGTAGTTGGGACAAGATGGTGGACTCCATGAGGGTGGACAAGATGGCGTCCAAGATGGCCGCCCCCATGGCGCGCACGCGGTGGTGGCGGAGTAGGAGACGGGGTTCCCTCTGCAGACTTTACTGAAATGTCCTTTCTTCCCGCATTTAAAACAGGTGGTGCCCTTCACTGGGCACAGATGCCTGGAGTGTTTGTCCTGGCCGCAGAAGTAGCATTTCGGGCCCCGATGCATCTAGGCAGTAGTGGGGCTCCTGGGTGGAGGCTGGGGCTCCGACGGTGCTGGGCTGGCCTGAGACCTGGGAGGTGAAGATGGCTTCCAAGATGGCGGCCCCCACGGCGCGCACGAGGCGGAGTGGGCCGCGTGGCCTGAGGAACAGGATTCAGAGTTCCTCTGGGCCATATCCAGCGATCGTGCTATGCCCATAGCCTGTTTTAAGCCCAGTCCCTCCTTTTCAAACAGTTTCTGCCGAATGTAATTTGAACTGAGGCCCGCAATAAAGGAGTCTCGGGTTAGCTCCTCCGTGTACATGGTGGCAGACACGGCCTTACAGTTACAGTCTCTGCCCAGTACTTTTAGGCTTAGCACTCGGAGCAGCGGGAGCAGAGGAGGAGCAGCTGGGTATAAAAACCCACGACCAGCGAGGCCCGAGAGCACTCGGAGCAGCGGGAGCAGAGGAGGAGCAGCTGGGTATAAAAACCCACGACCAGCGAGGCCCGAGAGCACTCGGAGCAGCGGGAGCAGAGGAGGAGCAGCTGGGTATAAAAACTCACGACCAGCGAGGCCCGAGAGCACTCGGAGCAGCGGGAGCAGAGGAGGAGCAGCTGGGTATAAAAACCGGCGACCAGCGAGGCCCGAGAGCACTCGGAGCAGCGGGAGCAGAGGAGGAGCAGCCGGGTATAAAAACCGGCGACCAGCGAGGCCCGAGAGCACTCGGAGCAGAGGAGGAGCAGCTGGGTATAAAAACCGGTGACCAGCGAGGCCCGAGAGCACTCGGAGCAGCGGGAGCAGAGGAGGAGCAGCTGGGTATAAAAACCCACGACCAGCGAGGCCCGAGAGCACTCGGAGCAGCGGGAGCAGAGGAGGAGCAGCTGGGTATAAAAACCCACGACCAGCGAGGCCCGAGAGCACTCGGAGCAGCGGGAGCAGAGGAGGAGCAGCTGGGTATAAAAACCCACGATCAGCGAAGCCCGAGAGCACTCGGAGCAGCGGGAGCAGAGGAGGAGCAGCTGGGTATAAAAACCCACGACCAGCGAGGCCCGAGAGCACTCGGAGCAGCGGGAGCAGAGGAGGAGCAGCTGGGTATAAAAACCCACGACCAGCGAGGCATACCAACTCCGCAGCGGGGAGAGAGGTAAAAAATAGTCAGTGTGTGACGTCACCAGGGAGCAGGTAAGTGATTGGTTGGTGAGTATTTCTCTTTTTTAAACTTTAACTCTGTAGTTTATCGTTACTAGGGTCTTTTCTGGTGTAGCAGGTACTGTTGGTAGACTATACAAGAGCCTTAGAGATATCTTTAATTGGTGATAGTAAATTAATTTAAATTAATTAAGGGGAAAGTCATGCCAGGAGAGCCCAGCCCCGTGATGTGCTCCTCCTGCTCCATGTGGGAATTCAGGGGCACTGCCCCCGGTGACTACGTGTGCAGGAAATGCATCCATCTGCAGCTATTAGCAGACCGCATTGAGGAGCTGGAGCTGCGGGTGGATGGGTTGTGGAGCAATCACGAGGCTGAGAAGTTCGTGCATAGCACGTTTAGTGAGTTGGTCACACCGCAGGGAAGGGCTGCACAGGAAGAAAGGAAATGGGTGACCACCAGGCGGAGCAATAGAAGTAGGCAGGTAGTGCAGGAAACCCCTGTGACCATTCCCCTCTCAAACAAGTATACCGTTTTGGATACTGTTGGGGGGAATGACTCACCAGGGGAAGGCAGCAGCAGCCAGCTTCCTGGCACTGGGGGCGCTCCTGCTGCCCAGGAGGGGAGGAAAAAGAGTGGGAGAGCAATAGTCGTAGGGGATTCTATAGTAAGGGGAACAGATAGGCGTTTCTGTGGCCGTAGACGTGAATCCAGGATGGTTTGTTGCCTCCATGGTGCCAGGGTCAAGGATGTCACTGAGCGGCTGCAGGGCATTCTGGAGGGGGAGGGTGAACAGCCAGAGGTCGTGGTCCACATTGGTACCAACGACATAGGTAAAAAGAGGGATGAGGTCCTGCAGCAAGAATTTAGGGAGCTAGGGGCAAGATTAAGGAGCAGGACCTCAAAGGTTGTAATCTCTGGATTACTCCCGGTGCCACGTGCTAGTGAGTATAGGAATAGGAGGATAGAACAG
This sequence comes from Somniosus microcephalus, assembly GCF_052327205.1. Lineage (NCBI taxonomy): Eukaryota > Metazoa > Chordata > Chondrichthyes > Squaliformes > Somniosidae > Somniosus > Somniosus microcephalus. The sequence continues at coordinate 16,773,613 of NC_141000.1, read as the reverse complement.
ATGAATGCGTGGCTAAAGGGATGGTGCAGGAGGGAGGGCTTTAGTTTCCTGGATCACTGGGTCTGCTTCTGGGAAAGGTGGGACTTGTACAAGTCAGACGGTTTACACCTGAACCAGAGGGGAACCAATATCCTTGCGGGGAGGTTTGCTAGCACTGCTGGGGGGGGGTTTAAACTAATTCGGCAGGGGGATGAGATACAGAGTGGAGCTATAGTAGGGGGTGATGTACAGCCAAATAAGGAGGAAAAAACAAGTCAGCAGGGAAGGCAGAGCAAAGATGTGAAGGCAAAAGGGAATATGGCAGGGCTGGAAGGCATTTATTTTAATGCAAGGAGTCTTGCAAATAAGGTGGATGAACTGAAGTTGTTGTTGAACACATGGGAGTACGATATTGTTGCTATCGCGGAGACATGGTTGAGGGAGGGTCAGGACTGGCAGCTAAATATTCCGGGGTATAGAATCTTCAGGCGAGACAGAGGGGGGTGTAAAAGGGGAGGGGGTGTTGCAATATTAATTAAGGAGTCTATTACTGCTGTAAGGAGGGATGATATATTAGCGGGTTCCTCTAATGAGGCCATATGGGTAGAACTTAAAAACAAAAAGGGGTCAAGCACCTTGCTGGGAGTGTACTATAGGCCCCCAAACAGTCAGGGGGAGATAGAGGAACAGATATGCAGGCAGATATCAGAAAAGTGTGAAAATAATAGGGTAGTAATAGTGGGGGATTTCAACTTCCCCAATATAAATTGGGATAGTCAGAGGGTGAAAGGCTTGGAGGGAGCAGAATTCTTAAAGTGCATCCAGGAAAGCTTTTTGAGCCAACATGTAGAAAGTCCTACAAGAGAGGGGGCGGTACTGGACCTAATTCTAGGGAATGTAGCCGGGCAGGTGGTGGAAGTGTCTGTAGGAGAGCATTTTGGCGATAGTGACCACAATTCGGTGAGATTTAAGGTGGTCATGGAAAAAGACAAAGACGGCCCGGAAATCAGGGTTCTAAATTGGGGGAAGGCCGATTTTAATAAGATAAGACAGGATCTGGCAAAAGTGGACTGGGAGCAGCTACTTATAGGAAAATCCACATCAAAACAGTGGGAGGCTTTCAGAAGGGAAATAGAGAGAGTACAACACCAACATGTTCCTGTAAAGGTCAAGGGTGGGACCAACAAGCAAAGGGAACCTTGGATGACAAAGGATATACAAAAATGCATTAGGAAAAAAAGGGGGGCTTTTGGCAGTTACAAAAGACAAAAGACGGTGGAAGCCCTAGAGGAGTATAGGAGGTGCAGGGGCATACTTAAAAAGGAAATTAGGAGGGCGAGGAGGGGCCATGAAATAACACTGGCGAGCAAAATAAAGGAAAATCCTAAGATGTTTTATAAGTATATTAAGGGCAAGAGGATAACCAGGGAAAGGGTAGGGCCCATTAGGGACCAAAGTGGCAAGCTGTGTGTAGAGCCAGATGAAGTAGGTGGGGTTTTAAATGAATTTTTTGCCTCAGTGTTCACTATGGAGAAAGACGATGTAGATATAGAAGTCGGGCAAGGGGACTGTGGCATACTTGAACATATTAGCATCGAGAGAGAGGAGGTACTAGCGGTTTTAGCAGGCCAAAAAGTGGATAAATCCCCAGGCCCGGACGAGATGTATCCCAGGCTGTTGTGTGAGGCAAAGGAGGAGATTGCAGGGGCTCTGACACAAATTTTCAGAACCTCTCTGGCCACAGGGGATGTACCAGAGGACTGGAGAACAGCTAATGTAGTACCATTATTCAAGAAGGGTAGCAGGGATAAACCAGGGAATTACAGGCCAGTGAGCCTAACATCTGTGGTAGGGAAATTATTGGAAAAAATTCTGAGGGACAAAATTAGTCTCCACTTGGAGAGGCAAGGATTAATCGGGGATAGTCAGCATGGCTTTGTCAAGGGTAAATCATGTCTGACCAATCTGATTGAATTTTTCGAGGGGGTGACTAGGTGTGTGGATGAGGGAAATGCTGTGGATGTGGTTTACATGGACTTCAGTAAAGCTTTTGACAAGGTCCCGCATAGGAGACTGGTCAAGAAGGTAAGAGCCCATGGGATCCAGGGGGCCTTGGCGCGTTGGATCCTAAACTGGCTGAGTGGCAGGAGGCAGAGGGTGATGGTCGAAGGTTGCTTTTGTGACTGGAAGCCTGTGTCCAGTGGGGTACCTCAGGGATCGGTGCTGGGTCCCTTGCTGTTTGTGATCTACATTAATGATTTGGATGAGAATGTAAAGGGTATGATCAGTAAGTTCGCAGATGACACGAAAATTGGTGGGGTGGTAAATTGCGAGGAGGAAAGCCTCAGGCTGCAGGACAATATTAACGGGTTGGTCAGATGGGCGGAAAAGTGGCAAATGGAATTTAACCCGGAAAAGTGCGAGGTGATGCATTTTGGACGGACAAATAAGGCAAGGGAATACACAATGAGTGGTAGGACCCTAGGAAGTACAGAGGGTCAGAGGGACCTTGGTGTACATGTACATAATTCCCTGAAGGCAGCGGAACAGGTAGATAAGGTGGTTAAAAAGGCTTATGGGATACTTGCCTTCATTAGCAGAGGCATAGAATATAAGAGCAGGGAGGTTATGATGGAGCTGTACAAAACGCTGGTGAGGCCACAGCTGGAGTACTGTGTGCAGTTCTGGTCGCCTCACTATAGGAAGGATGTGATTGCTTTGGAGAGGGTGCAGAGAAGATTCACCAGGATGTTACCTGGGATGGAGCGCCTCAGCTATGAAGAGAGACTGGACAGGCTGGGGTTGTTTTCCTTGGAGCAAAGAAGGCTGAGGGGGGACCTGATTGAGGTGTACAAAATGATGAGGGGCATAGATAGGGTAGATAAAGAGGAACTTTTCCCCTTAGTAGGGGGGTCAATAACAAGGGGGCACAGATTCAGGGTAAGGGGCAGGAGATTTAGGGGGGATTTGAGGAGGAACTTTTTCACCCAGAGGGTGGTTGGAAGCTGGAACTCACTGCCTGAAAGGGTGGTAGAGGCAGGAACCCTCACAACATTCAAGAAGCATTTGGATGAGCACTTGAAATGCCATTGCATACAAGGCTATGGACCAAATGCTGGAAAATGGGATTAGACTGGACAGGGAGGGATGGGCGGCACAGACACGATGGGCCGAAGGGCCTCTTTCTGTGCTGAAAAACTCTATGACTCTATGAAGTCCTCTAGTGACTCACCATGCCGCTGCGTGCGAGTAGTCAGAAGATGCCTGGCGTACACCTCGTTTATTGGCCGCACATAGTGGGCCTTCAGAATGGTGCAGGCATCCTCGTAGCTAGTGGCATCTCGGATGAGAGGGGAGACCCGATGACTCACCCGGTTTCGCAGGATTCCCAGTTTCACGTCTCCGGTGGCGGTCGCGGCTGCTGTGGCGGTGGCTGAGGTTTCGATGAAAAATTCGAAGCATTGGAACCAGTGTCCGAACTGTGTGGCTGCGTCTGTGGCATGGGGGTCCAGATCCAAGCGCTCTGGTTTCAGGAGTCGATCCATCTTGGTGTTTTAGCGATTAAAATTGATGTGCCATCAATAACTCAAAGACAAGAAGTTAAAGGATTCAACTGAAGGCTTTTAAATCGCTAAGAACATTGCACGTCATTCCACATCGGATTCGTCTGGCAGAATGACTCATACAGCTCTTGAGACCTTTATATGACAAAAGACAGGGGCGGAGCCAATACACAGAATAGGGGAAAAGGGGGGGCGGTACACACAATACAATGCAGGTAAAACACAGGGGCTGATGAAGGCATATATTTCATCACAGGACACTTGGGAATAGTTGGAACAAAGCAACATCTCAGAACCAAGGTTTGGTGGCCTGGCATGGACAAGGCAGCTGAAAAACACTGTAAAGCGTGCCACGGCTGTCAGATAGTAGCCAGACCCGACCCACCTGAACCGTTGAGACCAATACCATTACCGGAGGGCCCCTGGCAGGATGTAGCTGTAGACTTACTGGGGCTCTTGCCATCCAACCACTCCATTCTTGTGGTAGTTGATTATTATAGTCGCTACTATGAATACGACATCATGACCTCCACAATAACAGAGAAGGTTATTGATAGTTTAGAGTCAATCTTCAGCCATCATGGTTTGCCAATCACCTGCAAATCTGATAATGGCCCCCAATTCAGATCTGAATTATTCAAAGAATACTGTGAAACCAACGGGATCAAACACCTGAAAACGACAGCGAAATGGGCTCAGGCTAATGGAGAAGTCGAGTGCCAGAATGCATCGCTGATGAAGAGAATCAGGATTGCTCAGTCAGAAGGACTGGATTAGAAACGTGAACTTAGAAAATATGTGACTGTGTACAGGAGCATTGACCATGCCACAACAGGAAAGAGCCCGGCAGAGCTGCTCTTTAAACGGAAAATGAGAGGAAAGCTGCCAGACATCACAGAGTTGCGCGCAGACATGGAAGTACGTGACCAGGATGCAGAACAAAAAGGCAAGTCCAAACTGTACGCAGATGAACAGCGGAGAACACAATAATCAGAGGTGGAAGTTGGCGACACGGTGCTGGTACGGCAGGACAAAGTGGACAAGTTCACCACTCCTTTTAATGCCACACCGCACAAAGTTTTGAGTAAAACAGGGAGTCAAGTAGTAGTGAAATCTCCAGAAGGAGCATGCTACTCGAGAAACACTACATTTGTGAAGAAATACAGAACCAATGGACCAAAGGAGACACTCCATGAGCAGGAGGAAACACAAGGGACTGAGGACAGTATAGTAGACCCTGACACACATACCACTATGACACAGGCAATACCCACTGACACCAACATGTCAGACATACCCAATACAGCTAGACCTCAAAGGGTTAAAAGAAAACCCCAAAGACTGTTGATTATTTCACAACATAAACTGTGCGAGAATTGCATGGGCGATGTTAAATGTTTAAACCTGGGAATTATTTAGTTGTGTGGTAAGACACAAGTTTGTAAAAAGTTTATAAACCAAATAAGTTATGCAGTGTTATTGTAAGCAACTGTTTGTAAACTGCAAGTTTGTTTCCAAGGAAAAGGGGGATGTCGTGTATTGATTGTGAGTTTGATACCAGTCAATACGGTAATGTAATGTGCGAGTTTAACACCAGTAAATATGGTAATGTAATGTGCACTGTGATGTAAGAAAAAGGAATCTCACACATTAAGTAACTTTAAAGTAAGATTTAAGCAACTTATAATCACACTATATACAAGAGAGGTCTTCACCATGCCTCTGGTAGAAGTCCCTTACAATACTGAGCAGTTCACTATTTATACCAGTCCAACAGGAAGTGACGTATGACAGGAAGTGATGTATGTACAAAGTTCACAGTTCATAGTTCACAGTTCACAGTTCACAGGAAGTGATGCACATAACTTCCCGGAAGTTATTATTATTATCACATTCTTCCCTCCTGCAGGATTAGAAGGCTGTGGTCTTCCTTTTGTTCCGCAGCCGCCGAACGAGGAAGAGTCGCACCCGTTTGGGTTCCCGTCGTAGAGGGTCGCTGGTCCGCTTACATGCGGTTGGCCATTGGTCAGAGTCTGTGTGGCCTGGATTACCCTGTGAAGGGTCGGGGAGATCATGGCTTTGTGTACGAGCCCCAATAGGTTCAAAGTCGGTCTGCCTCTGTTCAGAGGGAGGTGCAGAGCTGGTCTGTGGCGGATCAGTATTTTCGTGCGCGGTACTGGGAGGGTCGCAACTTTGAGTACGGGGTTCTACCGGCACCAAGCTAGTTGGTGTCTGATCAGGATCTTGGAGAGGGGTACCCGATAGATTCCAAGAGTTTCCTGGTGAAATACCATCACCCGATGTCCCACTAGGTCCTGGTGGGCAGGGAGCCAGATCCCGTAATGATACGGTAGATTCTCGGCCGTCGGGATATCGTATGTTTGCATAGGTGGGGTTGGCATCGGTTAGTTCGACCTCGTCTACGAGGGGTTCATTTTTAGACGTCCGAACGTATCTTCGGAATAGTACCGGTCCAGGAGTAGTTAGCCATGATGGGAGTGATGTCCCATGAGATGAGCAACGCTGGAATCCAAAGAACCGCTCATGAGGTGTAGTATTTGTGGCTGTAGAAAGAAGGGATCGTATAGGGTGCAATGCATCTGGAAGCACTGCTTCCCATTGCTGGTCTGATAGGCCCCGAGATCTTAAAGCAAGACGTACGGAATTCCAGATGATACCGTTATACCTCTCTACCTGCCCATTTCCGATGGGATGGTAAGGCGTTGTTTTGCTTGTAGCAATTCCCCGTTCTGAGAGGTAGTCCTTGAGTTCCCTTGACATAAAGGATGGACCCCGATCTGAGTGAATATAAGCCGGCATGCCACAGAGAGAAAATACCTGCTCAAGGCAGCAGATTACTGTGGACGCCAGCATATTGGAGCAGGGGAAGGCAAACGGAAAACGTGAATATTCATCAATCATGGTGAGCAAATATGTGTTCCGAGTTGAAGAGGGCACTGGGCCCTTAAAATCGATGCTAAGTCGTTGCATCGGTTGGGTTGCATGTATGAGTATACCATCTGAGGGACGGAAGAACTGAGGTTTTAATTCCGCACAAAGCCGGCATTCTGAGCATATTTTCTTTACATCTCCAGTGGAAAAAGGGAGATTCCGTGATCGTACGAAATGTAGCATGCGCGTAACGCCAGGATGACACAATCCATTATGGACATCTATGAGAGTAGAGGACGACATAGTGGAGCAGAATGCCCATGTGAGGGTGTCCGGGGCCACATTCTCCTTGCCAGGTCGATAGCGAATGGTATATTAGAAATAGTAAGTCCAGGTTTGGATCCGCCGAACTCAATGGTGAGTTTCTTATGCTGTTTTTGGAAGTCCAGCCCTAAGAGGAGATCACTACATAAGTCCTTGAGCACCGAAAGTCAGGTGGAGGGATACATACGACCATGAAGTGTCATATCAACAACACAAAAGCCGGAGATTCTGGTATTAAGTGATGACTGAGCCATCGCAATTGCCTGGTCCGATGGGAAGACACGTAGTTTCAATTTCGCAACAATCTGTTCTTTAATAAAACTATCAGTACTTCCTGAGTCAATTAAGGCATCTAAGGTATGCCCTTTAATTGAAACTTTTGTAGCTGCATGAAACAGGTTCTGTGGGCAAGCAGCTGTAATTGGTGTCGTTGCACAGAGAGTGGCTAAAACTCTCGGTGTGCTTCTTCGGGAGAGAGCTCGAGAGGAAGCTTGATAGGTCCTAGCTGGAGCATCTTGATAGGCCCTAATTGGGGCAGTTCGGTAGGCCTTAGCTGGATAGGCCCTCGTAGAGGCTCTTGATTGACAAACTTTAGCAAAGTGTCCTTTTTTTTTGCAATGACTGCAGAACGCATTGCGGGCAGGGCAGAATTTCCTAGGGTGAAAAGCATCTCCACAAAAGAAGCATTTCTTCCTAGATTGCCAAGAGGCTGCTAAAGTGGGGTCATCCTCCTCTTCTTCATCAGAATTATCAGGATTAGATTCCTCCATGATAGGGTTCACCTGAGACCACTTGGATTGTCTGGTTGCAGTTACAGCAGCAGATCGAGATCTGGGCAGCTGATAGAGGTCTGCATTTCTCTTTGCCAAATCCAGAGAACAAGCTAGGTCAAAAGCTTTTTGTAGCTCAAGTGTTTTACTTTCTAGTAGATGCTGGCGTATAAATGGAGAGGCAATCCCGCAGATGAAAGCATCGCGAATCATTTCTTCGCGGTACAGCTCAGCTGAGGCTGCCTGAAAGTTACAATCTATGCTGAGCCTGCGAAGTTCTTGCAGGAATTCGTTAATTGATTCCCCTGGCCCTTGTCGGGCTGTGGCCAGTAGATGTCTAGCATAGACCTCATTTGGAGTCTTGGCATACAGTTTTTTAAGCGCCCGAATCACCTCATTGTAATTATCCCATTCATCAACATATTCAAACACTGTTGGGGTCACATAGTTGATAAGTATCCTCAGTTTAGTAGGAGCATCCGCGTTACATTCATCGAGAAAATTCTCAAAAGTACGGTACCAATGCTTCCATACCCTGCCAGCTGCTGGTGTGTTTGGGTCCAAGTCCAGACGAGTAGGTTTAAGGATCTTTTCCATGATGGGTGGTTCCCTGGATCCTTAACTCCGAGTTTGTCCGAAGGTCTAGTATTTGTGAGTGTAAATACTAAGTTGCTTAAATTGATGTGAGAAAAAGGAGTTTCACACATTAAATAACTTTAAAGTAAGCTTTAAGCAACTTATAATCACACTATATACAAGAGAGGTCTTCACCATGCCTCTGGTAGAAGCCCCTTACAATACTGAGCAGTTCACTATTTATACCAGTCCAACAGGAAGTGACGTATGACAGGAAGTGATGTATGTACAAAGTTCACAGTTCATAGTTCACAGTTCACAGGAAGTGATGCACATAACTTCCCGGAAGTTATTATTATTATCACATTCTGCATTATGGGAATTACCCAGGAAAGCTGCAGTCAGCCATTTTACCAATAAAGTAAAGATCACAGTTATAAGACTGTCTGCCTGACTCTGATTTAATTCGACGTATCTACATGCTTGATTGAACGCATTAAAGCATAGATACAACATCACCCTTGTAAATCTTCTCTGCACCCTCTCCAGTGCCTCTATATCTGTTTTATAATATGGCGATCAGAATTGTATGCAGTACTCCAAGTGTGGTCTAACCAAGGTTCAATACAGGTTTAGCATAACTTCACTACTTTCCAATTCTATCCCTCTAGAAATAAACCCTAGTGCTTGGTTTGCTTTTTTATGGCCTTATTAACCTGTGTTGCTACTTTTAGTGATTTATGTATTTGTACTCTGAGATCCCTTTGCTCTTCTACCCCATTTAGATTCTTATTTTCCAAGTAATATGTGCCCTCCTTACTTTTCTTACCAAAATGTAATACCTCACATTTATCTGTGTTGAAATTAATTTGCCAATTATATGCCCATTCTGCAAGTTTATTAATGTCTTCCTGTAATTTGTTGCAGTCCTCCTCAGTATCCCCCTTAATTTAGTGTCGTCCGCAAATTTAGAAATTATGGGCGCGAAATTCAGCAGCACTACCTTTTAACTTTTTGAAACGTTAGCGCCTGGCGAAATCCATTGAAAAATGTTGCAAAATTGGGTGTTTTCACCCCAGGAGTGAAGCAGGGTGGTAATTGAGGCGCTCATGGTCTCAGTGGAGTACTGCAGGGTGCACTATTGCCACAACGCTACCCAATTTCAGCTGCCTTGCGTTCAGCTATCAGCCTTCAAGCCTTGACTCCAGCTTATTCCAGCTCTTAAAGGGGAGGTCATTTCAACCTGCAGCTGCTCATTATTAGCATTGCTGCTCTTGAGTGTGACCTCTCAGCTACTGAGACAGCTTTGTGCCATGGCTGCTGCATGGGAGAGGGAGAGGGCTACTCGATTCAGCGATGAGGAATTGGATATGTTCAGCAGCTTGTCTGACCATGTATGGCCGACAAAAAAAGTTTCCCCAAGATGGTGCCTTTAAATAGCGCGTGTGAAGCCGACTCCCGACTGCAACTCGACAGCTGATGCTGTCGTTGTTGGTGCCAGGCGGTAAGTGAGGAGGCACGTCCAAATTTTGAATCCGGGGCGCTGTGCACGGCGATGATGTCATCATCGCTGGGCACGGCCAAGCGGGGCGTTACCTACAGGAGTGGGGCGCTAACTCTTAGCGCCTCTGCAAAAACCCGGTCCAATTTAGCGCGGGGCACTAAAATTGCTGCGACTGGGCGAAAACCCATTTGCACCCTGTTAGCACCCCATGGAGGCACTAATGGCAGACGCAAAGCAGCCAGATTTCGCGCCCTATGTTTTTGATCCCAAAGTTTAAATCAGTAATATAAATTGTGAACAACATTGGTCAGCACTGATCCTTGTAGCCTTTTGCCACTTTGAATAGCTACCTTTTACCCCCACTCTCTGCTTTCTGTCTTGAAGCCAGCTAGCTATCCATTCTGCTACTTGTCCCCTGACTCCGCATTTTCTGACCTTATTCATTCGTCTATTATGTGGTACCTTATCGAAGGCCTTTTGGAAATCTAGATGAATGACATCTCCTGCATTACCCTTGTCTACTCTCTCTGTTACCTCTTCAAAGAATTCAATGAGGTTGGTCAAGCATGACTTTCCCTTTTGAAATCCATGCTGACTATTCATTATTATATTTTTGGTTTCTAGATGTTCTTCTATTTTTTCCTTTAGTAGGGATTCCATTATATTTCCTACCACCGATGTTAAGCTGACTGGTCGATAGTTCCCTGGACATGTTTTATCTCCCTTCTTAAATATCGGTATTACATTAGCTATCCGCCAGTCCTCTGGCACAACACTTTTTCTAATGAATTATTAATTATGTGTAGTAATGCCTCTGCTATCTCTTCCCTAGATTCTTTTAAAATGCACAGATGTAATCCGTCCAGACCAGGGGTTTTATTGTCTTTGAGTTAGATTCGGTTATTTAATATTTCTCCTCCTTTTTATTTTAAATGCGGTATATCATTTCTAAGCTCATCTTCTGATGTCATGCCCACCTGAAACATCTCCCTGGTAAATACTGAAGCAAAGTAATTATTTAATATTTCTATCATTTCGCTATCGCTGTCTGTGGTTTTATACTGACCATCCCTTAGTGGCCCTATATCCATCCTGACTTTCTTTTTTTATTTATGCTTCTGTAGAATATTTGACTATTTTGTTTGAATAGCCCCACTTCTGACCCTAGGATGGAGGGAAGGTCATTGATGAAGCAGCTGAAGATAGTTGGGCCTATGATGCTGGCCTGAGGAACTCCTGCAGTGATATCTTGGGTCTGAGATGATTAGCCTTCAACAACCGCATCTATCTTCCTTTGTGCTAGGTATAACTCCAGCCAGTGGAGATTTTCCCCCCGATCCCCATCGACTTCCGTTTTACTAGGGTTCCTTTGTACCACATTTGGTTGAATGCTGCCTTGATGTCAAAAGCAGTCACTCTCACCTCGCTTCTGGAATTTAGCTCTTTTGTCCATGTTTGGACCAAGGCGGCAATGATGTTTGGAGCTGAGTGGTTCCAATGGAACCCAAACTGAGCATCAGTGAGCAGGTTATTGGAGAGTAAGTATTGCTTGAGAGCACTGCTGATGACTTCTTCCATCACTTTTCTGATGATTGGGAGTAAGGTGATAGGGCGATAATTGACCAGGTTGGATTTGTCCTGCTTTATGTAGATAGGACATATCTGGAGTCCATATTTTTGGGTCGGTGCCAGTATTGTAGCTGTACAAGAATATCTTGGCTAGGGGTGCAGCTATTTCTGGAGTACAGATCAGCACTACAGTGGAATGTTTTGGGGTCCCATAGCCTTTGCTGTATCCCGTGCGCTCAACCATTTCTTGATGGCATGCGGAGGGATGGTGGATTCCTCAGGTGGAGGCCGAGAAGAATCATCTACTTGGCACTTCTGTTGCAAACTCCTCAGCCTTATCTTTTGCACTCATGTGCTGGGCCCCTCCATTGTTGAGGATGGGAATGTCATGGAGCCTCCTCCTCCCAATAGTTGTTTAATTTCCAACACCATTTGTGACTGGATGTGGCAGGACTGCAGATCTTTAACCCGACCCATTGGTGGTGAGATTGCTTAGCTCTATCTATAGCATGCTGTTTCTGCTGTTTAGCATGTATGTAGTCCTGTGTTCTAGCTTCAGCCGGTTGGGACCTCATTTTCAGGTACTCCTGGTGCAGCTCCTGGCATGCCCTTCTACACTCTTGTTGAACCATGGTTGGCCACCTGGCTTGATGGTGATGGAGGAGTTAGGGATATGCTGGGCCATGAGATTACCAATTGTGGTGGAATACAATTCTGCTGCTGCAGATAACCCACAATGTCTTGTGGATGTCCAGTTTTAAAGCTGATATTGTGGCAGAGCCACTGAGGGACTCTGAACAACTGTACATAATTCCGTTTAACGATGTGTTAGCTACAGACTAAATCTGTACCATTGTATGTACTGTTTGCATGTACAGTGCGCGGTCCCTTTAAGAGTGCGGGCAAATGCGATGACGTCATGCCGCTAATCACGTGATCACCCAAACGCGGGAAAAACGTGATGATGTCATGACGCCATCCACGGGACCGCCCAGGCAGTCCTCGTGGAGCCTGCGACCTGTTAAGACCTGTATTCATAGTTCTCTTGCATCAATCTGTTTAAACTCGTTAGTTTGACATTAAAAACCTTTTTGATTGATTGCCTGCATCGAACTCAATCTCTAGATAGGAATTTGACCATTCCTATATTGGTGACCCCGACTTGTGAATGGATTTCGCAAAAGGAACACAGCATGAAGGCAAACGCCGTTTCGTTGAAGCTGCTGCAGTTCTGGGAGCAATAAGCGACCTCGTGGTTCATCCAAGTTGAAGCCCAGTTCGCCCTGAGAGGCATCATTGAGGATCAGACCCGATACTTATACGTGGCCTCCGCACTCGACGGCTCTACTGCCTTGCGGATCGTCAGTCTTCTCGAGAACCCCCCGACTGACCGCAAGTATGAGACCCTCAAGGCGCGGTTGCTACAGGTTTTCGGGCTCAGGAAATCAGAGCACGCCCGTCGGCTGCTCGCTATGCCCGGGATCGGGGACTCCAAACCTTCCGAGCTGATGAGCCAAATGCTCACACTCCTCGGCTCCAAACCGGAATGCTTTCTCTTCAGAGAGTTATTCCTAAGCCAGTTACCGGAGCAAGTGCAAGCGGCCTTGGCGAGATCCGAGGTCGAAGACTGCGCAGCGCTCGCTGCCGAGGCAGACAAAATATTCGCAGTTACGCAACAGTACTGCACTGCCACGAGGTGCCCATCCCCCACAGATGCCACCCCAGCCCCATAGCCCGCGGGGCTGTGCTTCTACCATGTGCGATTTGGCGCGAAGGCGAGATGTTGCCGCACTCCCTGCAGCTTCTCTCAAAAAAAAACAACGACTCCGTCCAATGAAAAATGGGTCTAACAGGTGCCCTGCGGCCGCGATGGCAATCGGCAATGCAGGCAAGCTGCTCTTCATCACAGAAACCCTCTCCAGTCGTCGGTTCCTGTGCGACACCGGAGCGCAGTGCAGCATTCTACCAGCGTCAGCTCTTGATGTACAGGCTGGGAGGCACGGCCTCCCCCTCGAAGCGGCTAATGGTGGAGCTATTCAGACCTTCGGCAGATGGCGGGTCCAGGTGTGCTTCGGCGGCCAGCGGTTTTTCTGGGAATTCGTTACAGCCAAGGTTTCGAAAGCCATTCTCGGTGCAGACTTCCTGTGCGCCAACGGCCTCCTGGTCGATGTAAGGAACCAACGGCTGATCAACGTGCCCACATTTCACTCCATCCCTTGCCCTTGCCACCGTAGTAACACCGTGTCGCGCACCGTCTCCTGCGCTTTTCCGATTCCGAATGAGTTCGCTCGCCTGCTAGGCGAATTTCCACACAGCCAGGAAACATGGTGTGGAACACCACATCACCACCACCAGCCCCCCGGTCCACGCGCAGGCCTGGCGCCTCGAACCTGGCAAGCTAGCGGTCGCGAAGGCAGAGTTCGCAACAATGGAACGCTTAGGGATTATTCGCAGGTCGAATAGTCCCTGGTCTTCGCCTCTTCACATCGTTCCGAAACCTGGCGGTGGATGGCGGCCCAGCGGCGACTATCGGCGCCACCACTCCTGATCGATATCCGATTCCCCACATCCAGGATTTCTCTGCCCATTTGGCAGGAAACACCATTTTTTCCAAGGTTGACCTTGTCCGAGGCTACCACCAGGTCCCGGTGCACCCGCAAGACGTCCAAAAGACCGCAGTCATCACCCCTTTCGGTCTCTTTGAATTTTTAAGGATGCCGTTTGAGTTGAAGAACGCCACCCAGGCTTTCCAGCGCCTCATGGACTCCGTGCTGCGGGACCTCAAGTTCCTTTTCGTCTACTTAGACGATATCCTCATTGCCAGCCCTAATAAGGAGGAACACCTCTCTCATCTACGCACCCTCTTTCGACGCCTCAGCCAACACGGCCTGATTATCAACCCAGCCAAGTGTCAGTTTGGTCTGCACCAAATTGACTTCCTGGGACATTGCATTACCTCAGAGGGAGCGGTTCCTTTGCAAGCGAAGGTAGAGGCGGTGACATCCTTTCCACGCCTGCAGAACATAAAGGCCCTGCAGGAGTTCCTCGACATGGTAAACTTTTACCACCGTTTCGTGCCTAAGGCAGCACTGCTCATGCAGCCCCTGTACGAGGCCCTCAAGGGCAAGTCTGGCAAGGATCCGGTAGGCTGGACGGTTGACATGGACCGGGCATTCACTGACACCAAGAGCGCCTTAGCCAACGTGACCATGCTGGCGCACCCGTTACCAGGAGCCACCATCGCCCTCACCACCGACGCGTCCGATTACGCAATCGGTGCCGTTCAGGAGCAGTGGGTGAACGGGACGTGGCAGCCATTGGCATTCTTCAGCCGTCACCTGCGGCGTAACGAGTGGGCGTACAGTACTTTCGACAGGGAGTTGCTAGCCCTTTTTGTGGCCATCCGCCATTTCCGGTTCTTGTTGGAAGGACGTCCTTTCACCGCTTTCGTCGACCATAAGCCACTGACTTTTGCCATGGCCAAGACTTCCGAACTGTGGTCATCTTGACAACAATGTCAGCTGACATACATCTCCGAATTTGCCACAGATATTCAGCATGTGGCCGGTAAAGACAACCTGGTGGCAGATTGCCTCTCCCGCGCGACCGTGCATGTGGTCCAGCTGGGCATCGACTACGCCCTCATGGCAGCAGACCAAGTCTCAGACCCAGAAGTGCAGGCTTACCGCACCAACACCACTAGCCTCCAGTTGGCCGACGTCAGGTTCCATTCGGCTGGTACCACGTTGCTGTGTGACGTCTCCGTTCGGGACCCTTGCCCTATTGTGCCGGTCGCCTGGCGCCGCAAGGTGTTTGACACCATACATGGGTTGTCACACCCAGGAATGAATGCTTCTCAGAAGCTAATGTCATCTAAGTTCATTTGGTGGGGCATGCATAAAGATGTCCGCGACTGGGCCAACACCTGCGTGGTCTGCCAAAAGGCCAAGGTGCAGCGCCACATCAAGGCTCCATTGGCCACCTTTGCAGTTCCTGAGCGACGGTTTGACCACGTTAATGTGGACCTGGTAGGACCACTTCCACCTTCCCCTGGTTTTACGCACATCCTGACCATAGTAGATCGCACCACCAGATGGCCGGAGGCGGTTCCCCTGTCATCTACTACTTCGACGGACGTGGCCAGGGCATTCATCTCTTCATGGGTCGCCCGTTTTGGAGTGCCTGCTGACATCTCCTCAGACCAGGGACCGCAGTTTTCCTCTGAACTCTGGAATGCAGTGGCTCAACAACTCGGTGTCAAGTTACACCGCACCACAGCCTACCACCCACAAGCGAACGGTCTGTGCGAACGTTTTCACAGATCGCTTAAGGCCGCACTGAGGGCCAGCCTCCAAGACGCTGGATGGGCAGACAAGCTGCTGTGGGTCATGTTGGGCCTTCACACGGCCCCCAAGGAAGATCTTCACTCTTCCGCGGCAGAGCTCGTTTATGGTCAGCCACTGCGAGTGCCAGGGGATTTCCTGCCAACACCAACGGAGCCATGGTCTGCCTCATGCCAGCTTATCAGTCACCTGGAAGCAGCCAGATGTTTCGCGCCGGTTCCCACATCGCATCACGGGTTTCAGGGCTCTCACGTTCCAGCGGAGCTGAAACAAGCCGACTACGTGTTCATCTGCCACGATGTCACCGGGATCCGCTCAAGGCCCCATACACTGGTCCTTTCCGCGTGTTAGAGGTAGGAGACAAAACCTTCAAGGTGGATGTCGGTGGTAAACCGGACCACATTTTGGTCGACTGTTTGAAGCCGGCACACCTGGACCTTGACCCTCCCGTTGAGACCGCACAGCCACCGAGACGAGGTCGGCCGCCCACCGTCATCACGCCAGAACAAGTGCAACCACCCGCCAGACCGCCCACCGTCCAACAGCTTCCGCTTCGGGAATACAGGAGTCGTTCTGACAGGCTTGTCAGACCCCCTCACCGTTTGACTTTTTCCGTTAAAGACAATTCTGGGGGAGCGCATATGGCAGAGCCACTGAGGGACTCTGAACAACTGTACATAATTCCCTTTAACGATGTGTTAGCTACAGACTAAATCTGTACCATTGTATATAATGTTTGCATGTACAGTGCGCGGTCCCTTTAAGAGCGCGGGCAAACGCGATGATATCATGCCGCTAATCACGTGATCACCCAAACGCGGGAAAAACGTGATGACGTCATGACGCCATCCATGGGACCGCCCAGGCAGTCCTCGTGGAGCCTGCGACCTGTTAAGACCTGTATTCATAGTTCTCTTGCATCAATCTGTTTAAACTCGTTAGTTTGACATTAAAAACCTTTTTGATTGATTGCCTGCGTCAAACTCAATCTCTAGATAGGAATTTGACCATTCCTACAATATATGTGTTCTTAATCTATCTCACTTAGCATGATGGTTGTGTCACGCAACACGATGGAGGGGTCTTCATTGTGATGTCGGGATTTGGTCTCCATAAGGACTATGCGGTGATCACTCCTACCAATACTGTCATGGACAGATGCATCTGTGACAGGTAGATTGGTGAAGCTAAGGTCAAGTAGGTTATTCCCTCGTGTTGGTTCTCTCACCACCTGCTGCAAGCTCAGTTTGGCAGCTATGTTCTTCAGGACTCGGTTAGCTTGGTTCGTGATGGTATTGCCGAGCTACTCTTGGTGATGGACATTGAAGTCACCTAACCAGAGTACATTCTGTGCTCTTGCTACCCTCAGTGCTTCCTCAGTGCTGCCTTTGGTGTTCAATATGGAGGAATACTGATTCATCAGCCGAAGGAGGGCAGTAAGTGGTAATCAACAGAAGGTTTCCTTGCCCATGTTTGACTTGAAGCCATGAGACTTCATGGGGTCCAAAGCCAATGTTGAGGACTCCCAGGGCCACTCCTGCCTGACTGCATATCACTGTACCCCCATCTCTGGTGGGACAAGATATATCCCGAGATGGTGATGGTTGATTCTGGAATGTTAGCTGATAGGTATGATTCTGTAAGTATGACTATGTCAGGCTGTTGCTTGACAAGACTGTGGCACTTTGATACCAGTCCCTAGATGTTACTCAAGAGGGCTTTGCAGGATCAATACCCCCAAATATTGCAAGATATTATTCCTAGAAAAGATGGATGGTCATCGGTGCTATATCAGGGATTGAAAATAGAAAACTGATGGAAGAACTCCTTTAATCAACCTGTCTATTGTCAATTCACTTGTGTGCTGCAGGTTGCAATCTATTGCTATTTCACTTGTTTGCTGTGTACAATTCTAAGTACGCATTTGGGGGGGGGGGGAATTAGTTGCATTGCCCCATTTTAGGAGCTAATTATACCAGTCTAGATTAAATTCTATTTGGAAAAAAAAACATTTTGTTCCTTCTCTGACCATAACTAATTATTTAGTTTTGATCACTGCCCCTTCATAGCTGATTTTGCTGTCATTACACCAACCTACTTTCTGTTAGTCCTGCTTCTGCCTGTGCTTGGTTGTTTGTTAGTAATTATTAAACTGACCTCAACGGCTCATGCAAGCCACTGGAACAGTAACACTACAGCTGTAATCAGACTATAATATATGAATGAATAGGGGACAGAACGCTGTCAGCTGGTGCTTATGATTAGCTTGTTATGGCCTCTCTTCCAGACCATAGTGTAGGTTAACCACTAACAGGTGGGCTAAGATAAATCCTTTTGAACGTCTGTTTTGGGTTTGTGTTTTGCTTGGATATTTTTCCAACTACCATTAAAAAAATTGAGCATGTTATTATTGCTATTTGCTTCTTAATGTGAATTAAAAATTACTGCCTGGCCAATTATAATGTTATATGTTATTTGGGTATTTTAATCATGATTGTCAATCACTTCCAGATATGTTTAAACATTAATATGTGCGCTGCAATACTTTCCCAAAGTTACTAGTTGATGCGCCATCAATTACTCAAAAGACTGAGGTTGAGCGAGTAACAACCAGGCTTTTATTAACTAAAGAATGAAGGTCTTGTCTCGAGTGGTCGACCCGTCCAGAATACTAAGGGACTGGGAGGTAGTCACTTATATACCTGGAATAGTGGGAGGAGTCAGCCGAGGCATGTCCAGACCTGTCCCTAGTGGAATACACATACAGACACAGACAGGTATGACAGTGGTTTACCACACTAGTCACAGTTATTTATTCATAAAAACAATCCATTGGTTGTCTGTGCCACAGCAATCACTGATCATATGATTTATTTTAAAACATAATTGGAAACTCAATAGGATTTATTGCAATCCATAAGCATTTCACACTAATTAGCGAACTATTTTCGTGACATTATGTGAAGATATTTTTTTAAATTGACACCCACATATTGGCTCCCCCAAGGGTTAGCTTTGACAATCTTAATTGGATCTTCAAAGGGAAATTGGGGGCGGGGGCACCCATCCTGAACTGCTGAAGTACACCTCTTTGTGAATTGATCAAGGAGTTATATTAACGTAGATAACTATAAGCTGTACTGTCCTGCCCTCTTGTACAAGGAAGGTACTGTGAATATATGATCAGGGAAGGGGGGGTGGGCGAGAAAAATGGAGGATAAAGTATTTTGAAAATCCATATTGCTTTGAGAGTTTCTACATTTTTAGTTCAGGAGCAGTCGATTTTTTTTTTGAATGGTTCGAACAGCACAGTCACACATATCTGTGAGCTTAATCATGCTGTCAGAGGCTGTTAAGCTCCAAAAGTTCTTATGTCAGCGTCAGCCAACATGGTAAAAATCTCATCGAGCACCCATCACTGCCAGATTGCTTCTGACAGCTTTCATTCATCAAATAAATAGGTTCTGAGATATTTCATTACTAAATAATGTATCCTGTGACACAAGGTAGTCATTAGGCATCGTACAGAAATGGCCTGGGTTAACCCATTTAATACTGTAACTGAAGATTGCTAGAACAGGAACCTTACTTAAACAGTTATTAGAAATTCAATTATTTGCCACTTATTATAACACTTATGTCAAAATAATTTAGGTAAAATAATAACAAATTATAACTAATTAATAAGTGATAACTAATTATTATTTTCATTAATAAAATCAAAGTTGTATACTTTTGGGGGAGAAAGATTGAGTCACGCCCCCTTTGGGGCGCTAACTTCGCTGGGACGCTACTTTTAGAGCCCCGAAAAAATTAGCGCCCCCGCAGCCGAAATTCATCGGTAGCGCCCCAAGAGGGAAGGTGCTGCAGGCCTTCCGCCCCTTCTTAAAGGGGAGGGGCCTTGCACAGCCCGACCTGGGGCCCAGCTGGGCCACCGGGGATCGGAGTGCCGGCAAACGAGCCCGGCACTCAAGAGAAGTGCCGGGCTCACGGAGCGCAGCCGGCATTCCGTGGTGGGGGTGGGGGGGGGGGGTGGGTGCAGGTCAAGAGGCTGGGGGGCAGCAACAGGGGGCAGGTGCTGGCAGGCGTCCAGGAACAAAAATGGCCGCCCGGCACCTCGCCTTTAATTAGCGCCGCCCCGGCAGCAGGTAGGCCCCCCTGACCCCGTCCGGCGGTAAGTCAGGGGGCGCTACCGAAGATCACGGCCGGGGCGCGAGCAGGGCGCTGTGCATGTGATGATGCCATCGCCGGCGGCGCAGCACTGCAGGGTGCTAAAGGCTAAGCCGCCGCTGCTCTCCCACTGAATTTCACGGGAGGCGTTGGCAGCGCCGCGCCCAGGCGCTAGTTGCTTTGCGCCCCGTTAGCGCCCTCGAGGCACAAAGCAACCAAATATTTCCCCCTTGGTCTTTTAAATGCTGATGGGAACGGAAATTGTAAACAGCAAATGCTGGGAATCTGAAATAAAAACAGAAAATGCTCGCAATCCAGTGAGTCAGTCAACATCTGTAAAAAGAAAAGAAAAGGCAAGTTCACATTTTCGATGTGTGCCTTCAACAGAACTGAAACCTAAAATCTAAACAAGCATTTTCGTAAGGCTGGAAAACACAGCGAGCAAAACAGGGAAGGGGAAGAAACAGTGGATACTCCAATCAGTGAGAGGGAGTTAATGAGTTGAATGGATAATGTCACTTAACTTAATCTGTGATTACAGAACTGCAGGGTATGAATACAAAACTAACAAGTCACAGTCTCTTCAAACCGATCTCTTCTGATGTGATGCCTAAGGCATATTGTTGCGGCAGAGTACAAGGCGTTTTACTTTGCATCTGGTTGTACTGTGTCTGACCTTGGGAATGCTTTGAGGCTGACGTTGGGTGTCTAAAATGTGAAAAGCCTCCAGTTTCCCATTGGTGTGTTGACATCTATCACCTTGGTAAGTGCAAAAATGATGATCAGTGCCGGCATTGTTTTCCTAATGTCACATTTTTCACATGGGCTCAAATAAGCAACTCAAGCATACACATTCGCTGCAGTATAAATCAGGAAAGATGCACAGAAACCCACGGAAAAGCAATAAATTGAAATTCATCAGTTCCAACCTATCCTGCCACATTGCCGAATTTATGTTTCCAAGTTGCCACTTATGGTTTTGATCCAGCTAACGATATAACCAGATAAATAAACAGGCCGAACATCCACAGCCATTCTGGCAGGAATCAATGGTCACAATTTACGTCAGTATCCTGATACACTGAATCCAGCCTCCACTGGCGGTTTCTGCGGGGCCCTCATGAGGGCTGAACCTCTGTGTGACCCGGACAAGAACAGAAGCACAAGAGGGGGTGTGGGACTCCCAGACTAGAATGATGTTGAGCTTCTTGAGTGTTGTTGCTGGGCCCATCCAGTTGAGTGTCGAGTATTCCATCACACTCTGGACTCAAATCTTGTATATGGTAGAGAGGCTTTGAGGGGTCAGGAGGTAAGACACTTGTTAAGTCTGTGTGTCCCAGTTATGCTTATTATAAATCACTGGACACAGACCACAAGAATAACTTTTAACAGGTCTTTACTATTCGGAGGTCAGGGCTGAACTGCCCAGCAAATCCCTACACAACGTTTATATACCGGTGTGGTCACCACCGGTATTACAGTATACAGCAGCCAAGAGAAAGTAGTACATCTCTTAAGGTAGTTCTCTTAAGGTGGAACAGGGTACATACACCACAACACTTATTACAGAGTATCCAGCCTCTGTTTGCTCTTGTAGCTATGGCATTGATATGTCTGGTCCAGTTAAGCTTCTGGTCAATGGTGATGTCCAAAGTGTTGATGGTGAGGAACTTGGCAATGGTGGTGCCATTAAAAGACAGGGGGAGATGGTTGGGCTTTTTCTTCTTCACAGTGGGGAACTTGGCGATGGTGGCACTTTTAAAGATCAGGGGGTGATGGTCTGTTCTGACACGTAAGCCTGGATGGTGTTCAAGTCGTATTATAGCCCAGTATGGACTGTTTTATTATCAGAGGAGTCGTGAATGGAGCTGAACATTGTGCAATTGTTGGCAAACAGCTCAACTCCTGACCTTATGATGGAGGAAAGGTCATTGTTGAAGCAGCTGAAGATGGTTCCACAGTGGAATAGTTATGGTACTGGACTAGCAATCCAGAGGTCTGAATTCAAATACCACCATCATAAATCATGAGATTGAATTCAATAAATTTGGTAACTTGTGGGCTGGCACTAAAAGAAAGAGATGATCATAAAATATGCCATTTTGTTGTAAAAATCCAACTGGTTCATAATGTTCTTCAGAGAAGGGAACCTCTACCTCAACAAAATACTGCGGATGCAGGAAAGAGTAAATTTAAAAGCAACAAGAGAAATGTCAAGGCTCAAAAGCAGAGTAAAGTTTTGGGTAAAAATAAGCAGAGTGGGTCAGGAAGGGACAGAGAGAGTAACAAAGGTAATAAGGCATCAGTGACTAAGGTGACATCAGGGAAAAATGGAAATAAGTCAAAGCTAAAGGCACTATATCCGAATGTGCGAAGCATTCACAACAAAATATATGAATTAATAGCGCAGATAGAAATGAATAGGTTTGATCTAATAGCCATTACGGAGACGTGGTTGCAATGTGGCCAAGGTTGGGAACTAAATATTCCAGGATACTTAACTTTTAGAAGAGATAGGCAAAATGGAAAAGGAGGAGGGGTAGCCCTGATAATAAAGGATGGGATAAAGACAGTAGAGAGAAAGGATCTTAGCTCCAAAATCAAGAAGTAGAATCAGTTTGGGTGGAGCTAAGAACCAGCAAGGGGCAGAAAACATTGGTGGGAGTTGTTTATAAGCCCCCAAACAGTAGTTGTAATGTAGGGCAGAGTATAAATCAGGAAATTAGAGGCACATGTAACAAGGGTAATACCGTAATCATGGGGGACTTTAATCTACACATAGACTGGGCAAACCAAATTTGCAGTAATAGTGTGGAGGACAAATTCATGGAATGAATGCAAGATAGTTTTCTAGATCAGTATGTTGAGGAACCAACTAAGGAACAGGCTATTTTAGATCTAGTATTGCACAACGAGAAAGTAACCTTGTAGTAAAGGGGCCTTTAGGGAAGAGTGACCATAATACAGAAAAAAGTTCAACGACCTCACTCGGGTTGTCAGGGTGAGTACCCTTTCCAGTATCCTCCTCATCCCTGCATGTGCACCTCAGTTTATGGCCAAAGGGCCCTGAAAGCCCCAATGCCCAGTCCTCATCCAGCAGCTATGGGACTGTCATGAAAATCACTTGCACATTCAGGACTTTACACACTGTCAGGGCTATTCCACCATGGGAGGCAGTGCAGGCAAGATGAGGGCTTCACACTGTCAGGGTTATTCCACCATGGGAGGCAGTGCAGGCAAGATGAGGGCTTCACACTGTCATGGCTATTCCACCATGGGAGGCAGTGCAGGCAAGATGAGGGCTTCACACTGTCCAGGCTATTCCACCATGGGAGGCAGTGCAGGCAAGATGAGGGCTTCACACTGTCAGGGCTATTCCACCATGGGAGGCAGTGCAGGCAAGATGAGGGCTTCACACTGTCAGAGCTATTCCACCATGGAAGGCAAGATCAGGGCTTCACACTGTTGGGGCTATTCCACCATGGGAGGCAGTGCAGGCAAGATGAGGGCTTCACACTGTCAGGGCTATTCCACCATGGGAGGCAGTGCAGGCAAGATGAGGGCTTCACACTGTCAGGGCTATTCCACCATGGGAGGCAGTGCAGGCAAGATCAGGGCTTCACACTGTAATTAGAGGCCGTCTTTTCTCTTGCAGGGCAAGCTGGCCCACAACCGAAGGCAGCAGCGACAGACCGGGGGACGCCGTCCTGACCTCAAACAGCTCAGCGACCTGGAGCAGTGTGTGGAGCGCATTATGTCAGGCCGGCTGATTGGCCCCATCGCCAGTGGAGATGCCGACCCTGTTCTGGGCCCCAATGGTAAGGGCATCACCTTTTTGACCTCTCTCTTCCTACTTGCGCCTCACACCAGCATCCTTTGCCACTATCGAACCAATGCAGTGCATAGCAGCACTCATGCCTCCCTCGCTGCCGCCCTGTCCTAACTCTAAAGCAACTCTTGTGCCTCCCTGCTTTCAGATGGTGAATCGCCAGGTGAGGAGGCGGGCCCTCAAGCTGGCACTGTGTCTGAATCAGAAATGGAGGAGGAGGAAGAGGAAGCCGGCCCATCAGTGACACCCTCAGCCGAGGCAGCCCATGGCCATGATGGGGACACGTCTTCCCTGGAGGGGAGCAGGGGGGAAGGGTCTGAGGAGAGTAAAGCTCCAGGGCCCAGCAGGCTGCAGCAACGCGGGAGGGGTGGGGAAGCTCGGCGGCCTACTCCCCGGAGGGTGAGTGTGGCCTCCTGTCCTGCTACGGTGAGCGCAGAGGAAGTGCAGCTCCTTGCTGAAATGAGTGCCCCGGCTGAGCGCAGGCACACTGAGCTCATGGCTGCAGTGGCAAGGATGCCTGACTCCATAGAGTCACTGGCAAGGTGTGTACAGGAATTCGGGGCAGCACAGGCCAGGAGTCTGCAAGAATTCAGTGCAGCACAGGCCAGGAGTCTGCAGGACTTCGCAGCAGCACATGCTAGGAGTCAGCAGGACTTCGCTGCATCACAGGCGGCTTCCAGCCAAGTGCTCAGTCGTGCCATGCATTCACTGGCTGGTGTGATGCAGACACAGACCAGGACCATACGGGCACTAGCTGCTGCCACCCTCGCTGGATCGACCAGGCATCGCCGGGGCACTCGCCGCGCTGCAGCAACCCAGCAGTCTGTGCTTCAGGAGATTGCTGCGCATGCTGCAGTGCTGGCCCGTGCGAGTGCCAGTGTATCAGCCGACCTGGGAGTGCCTGTGCTCTGTCAGGTTGGCAGCATTCCTGCAGCCAAAACTGTCACTCCTCCACTGCAGCTGCCACCACCCGTAGGACAGACTGCTGCCGCCCAAGCAGAGTTGGAGCAGTCAGCAGCCGGCCCCTCCAGGCCCAGAGCTGGTCCAGGCCGACCCCCAAGGGCATCTGCCGTCTCACCATCTGACCCTCAGCAGCCTTCCCCCAACTTTGCTGCAGCCACTGGGGTCCCATTGAGGAGGAGCTGCAGGGCAGGAACGGGCCACTCGCGGAAGCGAGACGGATCACCCTCGCGGGGGAAAAAGTAGAAGGTGTGGTCAAATGATTTTTTTATATATGAGGCCGAGAGAGTTTTTTTATATATGAAGGCCGAGACTGTTGTGTTCTTTTATATATGAAGGCCGAGACTGTTGTGTTCTTTTATATATGAAGGCCGAGACTGTTGTGTTCTTTTATATTTGAAGGCCAAGACTGTTGTGTTCTTTTATATATGAAGGCCGAGACTGTTGTTCTCTTTTATATATGAAGGCCGAGACTGTTGTGTTCTTTTATATATGAAGGCTGAGACTGTTGTGTTCTTTTATATATGAAGGCCGAGACTGTTGTGTTCTTTTATATATGAAGGCCGAGACTGTTGTGCTCTTTTATATATGAAGGCCGAGACTGTTGTGTTCTTTTATATATGAAGGCTGAGACTGTTGTGTTCTTTTATATATGAAGGCCGAGACTGTTGTGTTCTTTTATATATGAAGGCCGAGACTGTTGTGTTCTTTTATATTTGAAGGCCGAGACTGTTGTGTTCATTTATATTTGAAGGCCGAGACTGTTGTGTTCTTTTTTATAAGAAGGCCGAGACTGTTGTGTTCTTTTATATTTGAAGGCCGAGACTGTTGTGTTCTTTTATATATGAAGGCCGAGACTGTTGTGTTCTTTTATATATGAAGGCCGAGACAGTTGTGTTTGTTTTTTATAAAGGCCGAGGATCATGGTCATTTTTGTTTAACTGCTTTTTGCATTTTCTGAAGGTTGTGAGAGCCAGTTATGTCTCTGACTGTTTTTTGGGGGTTTCTCTGAATTAGTTTGTCATGCGGGAAGGGCACAGAGTTTGCACAGTAAAAATTTTCTTTAATCGCATTGTCCATGTTTGCTTTTGGAAGTATTTGTTGCCTTGACCGGCTGAGGGCTTGCGAAGCGGCTACATTCATCTTCTTTCATTGGCACAAGCCATTCCCTGAGAGGGGGCCTAGAACCGAGTTGCAATAAGCCGCCGACGGACGGCCCTTGCACTTTGTGCCTCCCTCCCGTGCTGGTGCTCCTCCTCCTCCTCCTCCTCCTCCTCCTCCTCCTCCTCCTCCTCCTCCTCTGGTGGTCCTTCAATGTCTGCTGGCAGTGGCTGAGTCCTGCGAATAGCCAGGTTGTGCAGCATGCAGCACACGACAACGAAATGGGAGACTCGCTCAGGCGAGTACTGTAGGGCTCCCCGGAACGATCCAGACAGCGGAAACGTTGCTTGAGCACGCCGATTGTGTGCTCAATGATGTTCCTGGTTGCTTGATGGCTGTCATTGTATCGCTCTTCAGCAGGGGTGCTGGGCGCACGGAGCAGGGTCATCAGCCAGGTGCACAAAGGATAGCCTTTGTCCCCGAGAAGCCATCCTCGTGGGTGAGGCTGGGCTTCGAAAATGTCTGCCACAGAAGTCTGGCGCAGGATGAAGGCATCATGGCTGCTGCCTGGAAAGCAGGCATTGACAGCTAGTATGAGCTGCCTGTGGTCACACACCAACTGCACGTTGAGCGAATGGTAGCCCTTCCGGTTGCGGTAATCCTCGGCATTCTGTAGAGGTGCCCGCAAAGCCACATGCGTGCAGTCAATGGCGCCCTGCACCATGGGGAAGCCCGCTAATGCTGCAAATCCCATTGCACGCTCTTGCTGCTTGTCCAGTGTCATGGGGAAGGAGATGAACTGACGTCTCCTTCTGAAAAGGGCATTGGTCACCTGGCGGATGCAGCAATGTACCGTGAACTGGGAGATGTTGGCAATGTTCCCAGTAGTGGATTGGAAGGAGCCGGTGGCATAGAAGTTGAGAGCCACCGTCCCCTTCACTGCCACTGACAGAGACGTCCTGCTCCTCAGCTGTGGCTGCAGATCTCTGCGAAGCAGGTGGCAGATCTCATTGACCACCTCCCTTCTGAATCACAGCCTCCGAACACACTGCTCCTCAGACATGTTCAGATATGAGAACTGCTGGCGGTATACCCTGGGTGGGTAAGGCCTCCTGTGCCGACGCCTGTTGGCCCTTCTCCGTCTGACCATGACTGGCACTCTCTCATGGCTTGTCTGAGCCCTTTGAATGCAATGCAGTAAGCCAGCGTTTCCACCCATTGCAGCCCCCATTATATGTTTCGAATCAAGGCTATGGCACTGAAAGTTAAATGCAAGTGCATAGCTCTGGCCTGAAGCCAGGAGTACCTGTGCGAGCGTTGAGTCAAACCAGAAAGCTCTCTCCCTTTGTCTCTCTCCAAATATCCGTCTCTCACAAAGAAGGAGTGGAACAAAATGGCTGCCACTTATACTGCAGGAGGCGTCCCCTTTAAATCGCACCCCCTGCGCCCCGCAGTGACTGGGAACTGTTCCCCTCTACCAGTCGCTGGGGGCGCCAGGCGCACATAAGGGCGGCGCCACTGAAGTTCCGGTTCGGGGCGCACCAAGGGCGTTGCACCATGAAATGATGTCAGGATCTGCGCGCGCAGCTGAGCGGGCGCTGCGGTTTTGCGCCGCCGCTAAATCTTAAGTGAAGTTCGCGAGAGGCGCAGATCGCGCCGCGCCCGGGCGCTAGCCGCTTAGCGCCCCACTTCTCCTCCTCCTAAGGCGCTAGCGGCTGGCGCAAACAACTGAATTTCTAGGCTGTAGAATTTTATATTGAGTTTGAAAGTGATTTAGTTAAATCCGAAACTAGGGTCTTAAATCTAAACAAAGCAAACTACATGGGTATGAGGGGTGACTTGGCTAAGGTAGATTGGGAAGATACATTAAAAGGTATGATGGTAGATAAGCAATGGCTAGCATTTAAAGAATTAATACATAATTTACAACAAATATACATTCCTTTAAGGCACAAAAACCCCACAGGAAAAGTGGGCCAACCATGGCTAACAAGAGAAGTTAAAGATCGTATTAAATCAAAGGAAGAGGATTATAATGTTGCCAAAAAAGTAGTAAGCCTGAGGGTTGGGAGGATTTTATAATTCAGCAAAGTAGGACCAATAAATTGATAAAGAAAGGGAAAATAGAATATGAGAGTAAACTAGCTAGGGACATAAAAACAGACTGTAAAAGCTTCTATAGGTATGTAAAAAGGACAAGATTAGTGAAATTAAATGTGGGTCCCTTACAGGCTGAGACAGGAGAAATTATAATGGAGAATAAGGAAATGGCAGAAAAATTAAACAAATGCTTTGGGCAGGATTTTCATTGGGTTGTGGAGGCAGGATTGGAGGCATGTGGGGGTTTAAAATCGCAAAATCGGGGGCACGAACCCATCCCACCCCCAACCCGCTTCCATGCCAGTTTCAAAGGAGGCGGATACCCGACCTGTGCTGGGAGCCGCCTCCCCGAGGCGGGAAGGGGATTAGTGCCAATCAACTGCCTGTTAACAGGCAGTTTTTAGCCTAATCCCTATTTTTATCCCTGAAGCGTGGGATTCCCGACGGCTCCAAACCACGCCAAGTTAGCGAGGCGGACCATCGGGCTGAAGGGCTTAGAGGGTTTGAGATGTCTGGCGTTCAGGTGAGTGAGAGGTAAGTGTGTTTGGTGTGTGTAAAGTGTTTAAAGAAGTTTTACTTACCTTTACTTATCTTTACAGCCTTCCTTCCTTCAGGTCTTGGGAGACCCTCATCTCACCGGCACAGAAAGCAGAATGGCCGTGAGCTGTCAAAAGTTGCAGCATTCAGCTTTCTGTTCTGGAGAGATCTCTAAATCAGCCTGAGAGGAAGGAATTAACTTGGAGTACAGATTGTCAGTGTTTGACAGCTTCAAACAGCTGTCAAACGCTGATATTTTATCTGTCAAAAGCTCTTGACAGATGAAATGTCAATCTGTGATGTCACCTGTTGCCGGGTGGCCCTTAATTGGCCTGCTGAGCCCGCTGGGTGGGCTCAACAAGGTCAATCAAGTGAAAATCGTGTGGGTTGGCCACAACTCGATGGAGGCGGGACTACAACCCCAAAATCAAACCTCCAGTATCAAAATCCAGCCCTTTGTGTCTGCCACCATGGAAGAAGATGCAAAAAACTTCCCAGAAATAGTGGAGAACCAAGGGAATGAGGATCTGAAAGAAATTAGTATTTGTAAAAAAATAGTACTGGAGAAATTAATGGGACTGAAAGCTGATAAATCCCCAGATCCTGATGGCCTACATCCTAGGGTTTTGAAAGAGCTGGCTATAGAGATAATGGATGCATTGGTTGTCATTTTCCAAAATTCCATAGATTCTAGAATGGTTCCCTCGGAATGGAAGGTAGCAAATGTAACCCCACTATTTAAGAAAGGAGGGAGAGAGTAAACAGGGAACTACAGACCAGTTAGCCTGACACCAGTAGTAGGGAAAATGCTAGAATCTATTATTAAGGATGTGGTAACTGGGCACTTAGAATATAATAATAGGATTGGGCAGAGTCAACACGGATTTATGAAAGGGAAATCATGTTTGATGCAACTGTTAGAGTTTTTTGAGGTTGTAACTAATAGACTAGATAAGGGGGAACCAGTGAATGTGATGTATTTGGATTTTCAGAAGTCATTCGATAAAGTGCCACAGAAGAGGTCATTAAACAAAATTAGGGCTCATGGGATTGGAGGTAATATACTCGCATGGATTGAGGATTGGTTAATGGACAGAACACAGAGAGTAGGAATAAATGGGTCATTTTCGGGTTGGCAGGCTGTAACTAGTGGGGAACCGCAAGGATCAGTGCTTGGGCCTCAGCTATTCACAATCTACATCAATGATTTGGATCAGGGGACCAAATGTAATATATCCAAGTTTGCTGATGATACAAAGCTGGGTGGGAATGTAAGTTGTGAGGGGGATGCAAGGAGGCTTCAAGGGGATATAGACAAGCTAAGTGAGTGGGCAAGAACATGGTAAATGGAATATAATGTGGAGAAATGTGAAGTTATCCACTTTGGTAGGAAAAATAGAAAAGCAGGGTATTTTTTAAATGGTGAGAGATTGGGAAATGTTGGTGTTCAGAGGGACCTGGGTGGCCTTGTACACGAATCACTGAAAGTTAACATGCAGGTACAGCAAGCAATTAGGAAAGCAAATGGTATGTTGGCCTTTGTTACAAGAGGATTTGAGTATAAGAGTAAAGACGTCTTACTGCAATTATATAGGGCCCTGGTGAGACCACACCTGGAGTATTGTGTACAGTTTTGGTCTCCTTACCTAAGGAAGGATATGCTTGCCATAGTGGGAATGCAACGAAGATTCACCAGACTGGTTCCTGGGATGGGGGTATTGTCCTATGAGGAGAGATTGAGTAGACTAGACCTATATTCTCTGGAGTTTAGAAGAATGAGAGGTGATCTCATTGAAACATACAAAATTCTTACAGGGCTTGTCAGGGTAGATGCAGGGAGGATGTTTCCCCTGGCTGGGGAGTCTCGAACCAGGGGTCATAGTCTCAGAATAAGGGGTCAGCCATTTAGAACTGAGATGAGGAGAAATTTCTTCACTCAGAGGGTGGTGAATCTTTGGGATTCTCTACCCCAGAGGGCTGTGGAGGCTCAGTCGTTGAGTATATTCAAGACAGAGATCAATAGACTTTTGGATATTAAGGGAATCAAGGGATATGGGGATATTGCAGGAAAGTGGAGTTGAGGTAGAAGATCAGCCATGATCTTATTGAATGGTGGAGCAGGCTCAAGGGGCCAAATGGGCTACTCCTGATTCTATTTCTTATGTTCTTATTTAAGGAAACTGAAAATAGTGCCTAGAAATTAATTTAGGCAATTTTCAAGTCCCAAATGGGAACGTTCCCTGTGCCCAAAGACAGAGGCCTGAGGATCACAAGCTTGTGACATGACTTATCTGATTGGTTGGTAGAGCTCTGTCACACCTTGCACCTCATGGTTTGACAGTCCAGTCAATGAAGACATCAAATGCAACGTTCACTATGGCTACAAGACTTTTTAGTAAAGGAAGAAGAAAGAAAAACTTGCAGTTATATTAGCGCTTTCCACAACCTCAGGACATCCCAAAGCACTTTACAGTCAATGAAGTACTTTTGAAGTGTAGTCACTGTTGAAATGTAGGGATTAGATATTTGGCATTTTTGTAATGGGAATATGTATTTATAATTTCAAACCATATGGAAGTTATTCACTTATCAGATTTCTTAGCAGCCTCAGTAGAGGACCTTACTGATATTTTTGCACGACGGGTTGAATATCTGCGGAATGATTTCCTCTGCTCTTGCCCACAATGTTTCTTGGCGTCCTTTCAACAGCCACTACAACAACAACAGCTCATATCCAATAATTTTGGTCTTTCTGTTGTGCTCAGATTTACACCTTGCAATCTTTTAAGGTCTAATTGTGACAATTGTAAGCATTTTGTGGACTTTGTACCCTCTTCCACTAATGCTGGCCCTTGCATGGTTGTTTGGAACGGATAGATTAGGTTTGTTGGCTGGGAAAGATTACTTTCTTTCTCTATATTTGATGACAAGCGCATAAAGCCCCATCTCATTGTAATTTCTTGCCCACTATTTTCTGCATTTATTGTCAACAGCATGAAAACATCATGCCATTTGTATAAGTCAGTAGACTTATTTACATGTGTAACCATGGGGAATTTATGCAATGTCAATTGAGACTGATAGTTTGGCATAAATGTCTCTCAAGAGCATGAATAAAATCAGAGGTATAAAATTGCACCTTTCTTCAGTTAGGTTCTGTTGATCTCTTGATTATCAGAAATGTTGCCTTGTTCTAAGGAATGTAAATTAACCTTGTTCAGTAAGTAAAATGTTTGAAGCATTTCTAGTTCTAATCAACTACTGTCTATCTAGCTCAGAGTGAGAGTTTTGATGTGGCTACTCTGCCACCTTCAATGATTTGTGCACATATACCCCCAGGTCTCTCTGTTCGTGCATCACCCCTTCAGGATTGTACCCTTTAGTTTATATTTCCTCTCCTCATTCTTTCTACCAAAATGTATCACTTCACACTTTTCTGCGTTAAATTTTGTCTGCCACATGCCCACCCATTTCACCAGCCTGTCTATGTCTTCCTGAAGTCTATCACTATCCCCCTCACTGTTCATATACTTCCAAGTTTTGTCATCTGCAAATTTTGAAATTGTGCCCTGTACACCAATGTCCAAGTCATTAATATATATCAAGAAAAGCAGTGGTCCTAGTGCTGACCCCTGGGGAACACCACTGTATACCTTCCTCCAGTCCGATAAACAACCGTTCACCACTACTCTCTGTTTCCTGTTACTTAGCCAATTCCGTGTCCATGCTACCACTGTCCCTTTTATCCCATGGGCTTCAATTTGGGCTTCCTGAAAGATGAGTTTTTAATCTTCTATTTTTATCTAACTGGCAGAACTTTGGCAGCAAATTCTTCATTTTCCTTCTCAAAAACTATTTTATTCTTGCCAACAGATCCGAATTTTATTGTAATGGATGTGATTGATGTGGTAATTGATTCTGCTTATGAGTGGGGCGCTGCTCTAATCATCACTGGGAGCCTAAGAAACAAATATTGCCATGGAAAGATTTACTTGTGGACATCAGATTTTGTAAAGGTCCAGCTCAACATTAAGGGCCTTAAACACCCTGCCTTCTTTGTTACCAGTGTTTCTCTACCAAGGGGTTGACGACCAATATGAAATCTCCACCCAGACAACATCAGGGGGATCACCATTAGCCTCCACAGTCATTAGGCTAGATCCACGTTAGGATACGGCAATGCTTGGATCTACATTGAAGGGTCCACAATGTGAACTAACTAGAATAAAAACAAAGAAATAACTCAATGCTATCCAGTGATTTTTAGTAAAGTATTTTTCCCTTATCCTTTTTAGAAAGTGGTTTAAAGCCTGTTTAAAGCCTGTTACTCTCTTCCTGATGACCACTCTGAAATTATACTTTTCTAAATTCATCAGATTTCTGCTCTGCTCTGTTTTTCAAATATTTACCCTCAAAGGGGCAGGTAGACCCTAATGAATGCAAACTCCACTGAGAAATGCAGTTGATAATAATCTCTCAAGATAAAAAAAATTACGTTTGCTGGAAGTACCAAGGGAACTAAATTCGGTTGATTTGCGGCTCCCATTAGCGCCCTAAGAGGGTGCTAACGGGGCGCAAATCAACTAGCACTTGGGCGCAGCGCCGCTAACGCCTCCCACGAAATTCAGCGGGAGGTTAGTGGCGGCTCTAACCGTTAGCACCGCGCGGCGCTGCACTGCACAGCGCTGCACCACCGGCGATGACATCATCACCATGCACAGCGTCCCGCTCGTGCCCTGGCTGTAATATTGGGTGGCGCCCCCAACTTACCGCCGGACGCTATGTCCGCTCGGGATGAGGGGGGCCTACCTGCGGCCGGGGCGGCACTAGTTAAAGGGGAGGTGCCGGGCAGCCATTTTTGTTGATGGCTGCCTGCCAGCACCTGCCCCCGCTGTCCCTGGCCCCCGTGAAGCCGTTTGCCGGGATTCCCGATCCCTGGTGGCCCAGCTGGGTGCTGGGATGTGCTGCGCCAGGTAGGGGAGGAAAACCTGCAGTACCGCACCGTGATGTTGCCTCGCAGAGCCCCAAGAGGGACACGGGACGCTTCCAGTAGCGCCCCTCCTCCCTCTCGGGGTGCTACCTGGGAAAATCGGCCGCGGGGGCGGTAAGCTTTTTGGGGCGCTACCCAATTTTTACCCCCAAGTCTCTTACCTTCCACCAACAGAAGAATGACAAAGAAAAACCTTGATCACACTAGCACTCAATTCAGAAAGCCTGCCTTCTAGCTATGCTTGAGACTTGGACACAGCAGCCAAATGTTATGCTCTGTATAATTCACAGTAACATTGGCTTAAATCACTGCAACATTATCAGAAACTACAAACGTGAAGCTACAATTGCTGTCACTTTTAGATAACAATTCAGCAGAGAATTCTCTTAATATAGATGCTTTACTGAAACCTTAGAAATTCCTGCAGTAATGATTCAATCAGGATATTTTGTTGTATTCAGTTTGGTTTTGAACATACTGAGTAAGTACATATCCACTTTCCAATAGGGTATGAGAGTGTCTGATTGCAAATGCCTGATTGCAAAGCATTTTAACTTAGGCATTTATGCAGCTTGGCTGAGATATATCAGGGAAAAAAGGAATCTTATGGTTATTACCCAGCTGAAGTTCTTTATTTCAAATATTCTCCATTATCTGCACTTTTTATTTACTGGAATCAGGGGGAGAAATTGGATAACCCCCAAAAATGGGCATTGAGGATCACAGTACGCGAACAACCCGTGCCCATGCCTTGCGCTGCAGACAGCATGTTAAATTGTTGCTGCCTGCTCTTTTAAATGATTTCTACGTGCAGCCAGTGCACCCCACATTGTTCATCGGCTGCAGGCATCAGTAGGGGGCCCGATATTGCAAGTGGCTAGTGCTACCTAAAGGCAGCCTGCACCTCTTAAAGGGGAGGTGCGTTATGACGGGAGCTTCTCAGAAGTCAATCTGGGCTCTGATACTTTGAGCAATGGCCGAACATGCAAGAGAGCGTGCACCAAGGTTTTCAGATAAATGCACTGGAGGTCTTGGTGGAAGAGGTGGAAAGAAGGAGAGACATCTTGTATTCTCAGGTGGGCAGGAGGCCCTCCAGACATATGCTCAGGAGACAGTGGGAAGTAGTAGGAGGTCAATGCCAGGAGTATTGCTCCAAGAACATGGATGTCATGCAGGAAGAAGTTTAATGATCTGACACCAGTTGTCAAGGTGAGTGAGTTCATCTTCAAATAGCAGAATGGTATATTCTACCAACTGCACCACTAGCCTCATCCGCTGCTTAATTCACCGCACCCCCATCACCCACCTACCAACAATCTTTATCAATCAGTATTCAACCCTTCAGTTCATATGCTGTACCTGACCCTCACACACTTAGCACTGTTGCAAGCCTAACACCCACAACTCACAGCTCGCACACACTGGCAGCTATTCAACCATGACAGCCACATCACCTAAACATATTGCAGGACACTCACTGACAAACTTCCCTCTTTCTTGCGGGAAAGGTTGCGCAGAACAGCAGGCAGCAGGAAAGATCTGGAGGAGGACAAGCACGCCTGCATGTTTTAACCCCCATGGAGGAGACAGTGCTGACCAACATAGGAAGGCATATCGCTGAGGCCGTGGCTACTGGCGGGGCTGGAGGCATTTATGATGAGGGTCTTTGCATCCATAATCCTCCTTCTCTCTTCCCACTTCTCCCTCATTCCACAATCTCTTCTGACTCACAAGTTGCAGATGGTTTAAGCATGCACTTCTTACTTTCTACTCTCTCCTCACTACAACCCAACCTTTGTCCCTTTTTCATTTCAGAAACCCAAGAACTGGAACCTTCCTAGTAAGTGGAGGAAGAGAAAGAAGACTGTGAAGATGAAGAGACACCGTCACTCGATCTTACAGTTGCAGCCACCAATTCAGACACTGACACTGCGCATATTTTAGAGGCTAAGATAGAGGAGGGATCTGCATGTGGTGAGACACCGGGCACATATGCACAGGAGCCAGGGCAGGGGAAAAGATAGCGCAGGTGCCAGCTCTGATGGCCAATGTCTTAGTTTCCATTGCAGCACACACAGTTTCCATCAAAGGTCTGAGTGCTGCAGTGGAAGCTCAGACTGCTGCCTTGCAAGCTCAGACTGCTGAGGCTCTGGATACCACTGTTCAAAGGGGCTTCCAGGTCGTCACAGCTGTCCATCAATCTGTTCTCCAACAGATTACTAGGATTGCTGAGGCGCCGCCCCTGCTGAGTGGCAGTGGCTCCATGGAACAGGAACCTGCTGTCCTCTCTCAGGATGACCGCATTCCTGCTCCCACTCCACCAGTGCCTTGGTTGCCTGTCAGCCAGCTACCCCAGACTGCTGCCGCCCAGGCTGAGATGGTGCAGTCTGAAGCCAGGCCTTCTAGTCCCAGAGCTGCTTGAGGTCTCCCTCCAAGGCCATCTGCAGTCTCCTCAATTGGAGGTCAGCGGCCTTCCACCACCCATGCTGCAGCCATTGGGGAAGTACCATGCAAGAGCACTAGGATAGATGAAGGCACATGGAAGAGTAGCACTAAGGGAAGGCACAAGGGTGATTTATTTGTTATCATGATTGAATTCATAAAATTGGATTAGAATGTGCATTTTCTGGTGGCTTTTATTTCTGTGTTGTTGGAAAGAGGACGATGTGATGGTCAGTGATAGAGGAAAGGTAAGGAGCGTGGAACTGTGGGTGAATGGGGAGGTGTGGTTGAGGTTACTGGTATCGCTCATGAATAATCTGATCACGTAGAACCAGGCAGAAAGGTGCTGTCTACCTTGTAGCCTCACTTCCTCTTCATGTTCCTTCACTTCCTGTTGCACTTCCTCCTCCTCCTCCACTTCCTCTTCCTCATGTTCCTGCTCATCAGCTTCTCACCTGATTGGGGCGGCAAGGGCTGTTCGCTCAAAATGGCCAGGTTGTGCAGCATGCAGCATAATGCTACAAATCTCGATACCCGCTCAGCTTGAGTACTGCAGGGCTCCTCCAGAGCGGCCCAGGCAGCGGCAACATTGCTTGAGGACGGCCATGGTGTGCTCTATAATGGTCCCAAAAATTGTGGTCAGCGGCCTACAAAAAGGATTGGAACTTACCTTGTGCGAGGTCCAGAACGGAGACTTCCTCTTCAGCGCTGCAGAGTCCTGCGCAACGTATGACATCAGGAAGGACAGGAGCGCCGCGTACAGCCTATGTGTAAAGGAAGACACGCCCACAAAAGCGGTCAAACTAAGCCACGCCCACAGAAACTTCTTTCAGTCTCTTCCACTGAAATTACATTTTAAAAACTTTAAAAAACTTTTAAAAACATGTATTTTATTATGAAGTGACACCAGAACGGTTAGCAATCCTTTCAGATGCACTCAAATGGGTTCCAATGTTTTCCTGCAAGGGTGTCTAACACATTCGACCATTTAATAAGTAGGTTTTAAGAGGACACTGAATGATCTTAAAGAGGTTTAGGTGTCACACCAAAGTTCAATGTGAATTAAACTGTATGCCTACATCAAAAGAGCAGTGATTTGTCAGCAGGTCAGTTTCACAATCATCCTCACTGTACAACTTCTATTAGATTTTGGAAATAACCCGCTGTGGCAAAACCACTAAGAGACTCTTACAGTGACTTACATAATTGTCTGTAACCAATGTTATTACCTCTAGCATTAATTGTCTGTAACCAATGTTATTACCTTTCAAGTTGGCTCTGGTTAAACAGAGCTAGATCGACAACATCGCGATCTGACGCGATGACGTCATCACGTGGGTCACGTGACGTCCCCTTCGGCGGGAAACGGGATGACGTCATGACGTCATGACGTCAGAGGTAGAGGGCGGGGCCAGCCAGTCCTCGTGTGGATTGAAAGAGAAAAGACCTGTTTTGAGCTTCTCCTGTAGTTTCTTGTTTTGTAAAGTTCTTCGACAATAAATTCAGTTTGTTAACTTCCAGTAAGTTATAGATTCTTTGTTAGGAGTGCAGAGACTCCTACACCGCATACATAATTTTGCTTTACTTTTTTCATCCAAACTCACAATTTATTAGCCCCTATCTATACAACTTCCTGTTTTGATACTCAGTAAAGGTCTAACAATGTTTTGTATCTCCTACAAGTAATGTTGTTAGAATCATAGAATGGTTACAGCACAGAAAGAGGCCATTCGGCCCATCAAGCCCGTGCCGGCTCTCTGCAAGAGTACTTCAGCTAGTCCCACTCCCTCACCCTTTCCCCGTAGCCCTTCATTTTTTTTCCCTTCAGGTACTTATCCAATTCCCTTTTGAAAGCCATGATTGAATCTGCAGTGCATTCCAGTTCCTAACCACTTGCTGTGTAAAAAAGTTTTTCCTCATGTCGCCTTTGGTTCTTTTGCCAATCACCTTAAATCTGTATCCTCTGGTTCTCGACCCCTCCGCCAATGGGAACAGTTTCTCTCTATCTACTCTGTCTAGACCCCTCATGATTTTGAATGCCTCTATCAAATCTCCTCTCAACCTTCTCTGCTTCAAGGAGAACAACCCCAGTTTCTCCAGTCCAACCATGTAACTGAAGTCCCTCATCGCTGGAACCATTCTTGTAAATCTTTTCTTCACCCTCTCTAAGGCCTTCACATCCTTCCTAAAGTGCGGGTGCCCAGAATTGGACACAATACGCCAGTTGAGGCCGAACCAGTGTTTTATAAAGGTTCATCATAACTTCCTTGCTTTTGTACTCTATGCCTCTATTTATTAAGCCCAGGATCCCGTATGCTTTTTTAACCGCTTTCTCAACCTGCCCTGCCACCTTCAACGATTTGTGTACATATACCCCCAGGTCTCTCTGTTCACGCACCCCCTTTAGAATTGTACCCTATAGTTTATATTGTCTCTCCTTGTTCTTCCTATCAAAATGTATCACTTCGCACTTTTCTGCATTAAATTTCATCTGCCACGTGTCCGCCCATTCCACCAGCCTGTCTATGCCCTCTTGAAGTCTATCACTAGCCCCCTCACTGTTCACTATACTTGCAAGTTTTGTGTCATCTGCAAATTTTGAAATTGTGCCTTGTACACCAAACTCCAAGTCATTAATATATATCAAGAAAAGCAGTGGTCCTTCAGAGATTCCCAGCCATATACTCAATGTTAATTTTCAGGATTAAAATATATTATTTGGACCTCATTTAGACTGGTAATAGATAAATCAACTTTCCTTGTTATAGATGTATTATATTGTTTGTTATCTTGTTCATTTTTGAGTTGAAAGGACAGAATTGGTCACTGAAATCTGATAGATCTTCACTTTATTTAACTTTCTTATTCAACTTCCCAAGTAATTAAAATGAAACTCGACTGCCCCAAAATTTTCCTCCACTAACACGTACACAATCTATATACATAGATCTTCTTTTCAGCTGTGAAACAGGCTCCTGCGCCTGCATTCACTAACCGTAACATTTTCAGATGTAATTGCTGGGCAGATGGTGGGCAATTAGCCCATCTCTGCGTCAGCAATTAGTATTTCCCCGTCGGTACGGATCATCTGTCAAGGCGTGCCTTGACAGATCGCAAGTTCGGAATTTGGTGCATGCAAACTTGCAGTATATTTCAGAGGCGGCGTGACAGCGCACTCTCAGAGTACGCCGTCATACCCACTGCAAAATCTGCCCCAGTGTTCCTTGTGTAGCATGGCCCTCATTGTAGGCCTGCTGTGCTTGTGTGTGTGGGTTGCGGACCGGAGTCATAAGCCATGTCATCAGTTGATTACTGTTTTTGCACAGTAGCCATCCTTTGACATCCTGTGTCAACTACAGGTGGCACAGAGGACTACCACAGAATGAAGGAATCGTGACTACTGCCAGGGTAACGGGCATTCACCTGCACGAGGAGCTGCACACTGAAGGAGTGGAATCCCTTTTGGTGCATGAAAATGGCCGAGTTCACGTGAGGCGCACACAAGGCAATGTGCATACAGCCAATGGCACCCTGCACCATGGGGAAGCCTGCAATCCCTGCAAACCCTCATGCTCGCTCCGCCTGCTTGCCTCTGGCAAGAGGAAATGAGATGAATATGTCTCTGTGTATAGAGAGCCTCAGTGTACCGCAAACTGTGAGACATTGCTTATCTCTCCAGCAGCAGCCTGGATGGAGCCAGATGCATAAAGGTTAAGAGCCACGGTAACCTTGACAGTCACAGGCAATGCTGTCCTGGCCCTGCTTTGTGGTTACAGTTGTGGTTGCAGCAGTTGGCGGATTTCAGTCACGACCTCTTTAGGGAAGCGAAGACGTTTCAAGCATTGGCTGTTGCTGACGTTCAGGTCGGAGAATTATTCCCTAAAGATCCTCGGCGAATATGGCCTCCTGTTGAGATGAGGGGGTTGACTTATGAAGAAAGGTTGAGCAGGCTGGGCCTATACTCATTGGAGTTTAGAAGAATGAGAGATGGTCTTATTGAAACATATAAGATACTGAGGGGGCTCGACAAGGTAGATGCAAAGAGGATGTTTCCCCTCATGGGGAAATCTAGAACTTGGGGGCACAGTCTCAGAATAAAGGGTCGCCCTTTTAGAACTGAGATGAGGAGGAATTTCTCCTTTCAGAGAGTCGTAAATGTGTGGAATTCTCTGCCCCAGAGAGCCGTGGAGGCTGGGTCATTAAATCATTTAAGATGGAGATAGACAGATTTTTGCAAGATAAGGGAGTGAAGGGTTATGGGGAGTGGGCAGGGAAGTGGCTTTGAGCCCAAGATCAGCCATGATCTTATTGAATGGCGAAGCAGGCTCGAGGGGCCAAGTGGCCTATTCCTGCTCCTATTTCTTATGTTCTTCCCCTCCTCTTCCTTCTCCCTCATCTAACAGTTTGCCCTGCTCTGCGTGGCCTCTGTTCATTCTCCCAGTCATGCTCAATTCCCAGAGGGAACCGAGCAGGCCACCTGTGCCTGGAAGCAACTTATTTCTGCACAAGCTTTTAAATGACCAAAAAATGTACTTCAGCACCAGCCAGACCGCACCCTATAGACTATTCAAAATTTAGGCAAGTATTCAAAAGCTAAAAAAATGCATACAATTGCACCAGCAGCCAGAAGAAATAATCCAGCAGCTAACCTGTAAGTAGTTCCTGATTCCTTTAAATAGAGCTGGTGAGGTGTCCTTCATATCGTTTAATGCATGTTCGGCTGTTTGAGGTTCAGATAGGATTGGTGCATGGCATTCGAAAAAGGCAGCGCTGGCGCCAAGTCAGCGTTGCACACTGATTAACTTCCTTTGCTTCATCCACTGTATAAGTTACGCAAGATTTGATAGCATTACAACACTTCAGTTTAGAGCAAAGGCTGTTAACAGATGAGACGTGGTCACAAACAGCTTGCTCTGTTTTGCTTCCCCAGATTTTGTGTATTTTGCCCTTAAACATTGACAAACATTTACAAACCGCTATATTCCAAAATCATATTTTGTCAGTTCAAATGGTTAACTTTATGAAAGACTGTCAGGACTTCTCACCGTCGGCATCCATCTTCATGCAGCGCATCATGTGATCTCCTACTAGAGAGGTGTTAATATAATGTTTGTTATTCTTCTACCTGACAAACAATATTAGGAAGGACCATTTGACTAACGGTAAGGAAATGATGTGGATAATCAGATAGGAGATGGAAAGAAGGCAGTTCCTACACTGATGATAAACAAGGACAGATTGGTAAATGAGGAAGAGAGCTTTCAATACGCAGAATCTAATAGTTGATTGCATCGGGCTATTTAACTTTGTATTTTAGTAATATAGATTTGGAGATTTTTCCTTCTGTGTTTTACCTGCAATATTTGTACAGTGAGCGTGTATGTACAAACATGGAAGTAGAAGAGTTTTTAAAACAGTTTTCTTGTAACCTTCCAAAATCAAAATTCCTTGCAGGAGAAGAAAGCGCACAATAAGAGGGAGAGGGTGAGAACTGGAGCTGGGCCTCCGTTATTTGCCACCCTCACAACAGCAAAGAAGGTTGCGTTGGAAGTATCAGGAGTGGCCGAGCAGCTGGAGGTAGGAGACGGAGAGAGGGGGACACCTCAGCAACCTGGTGAGAGAATGACATATCACACAGCTACATGGCATGCATCAGTCACTCATATGGGGGCTGATGTCAGCAGCCATTGAACAGTCATTATGTGCATAATGGTTTCTGTGCCCATTCTTCATATGGCATATCTAACTCATCTCTTTACTCTCGCACAGGTCCATCAAGAGACCCCCCCCCTCTCCCACTGTCCAGGAGGAAGAGGAAGACGACTCTTCAGAGGACCCTCCAGCCTCTGAGGGTGCACCGTCACCAAACATGAGTGCACCCAGCACCAGCGCAGATACACACACCTCAGTGGGTGCCACGTGAGATAGAGCAGTGTTGTCACCTGGTCTGTTACAAGTGAGCAAGAGCAGACGATGGAGACAGGGACAGCAGTGGAGACTCCTCGCCAGAGAATGCAGGACACTCCCAGCTCTGCTCAGCTACATGCAGATGCTGAGCCTCGGGGGCCATCGAGAAAGAGGGTGATCCTGGAGGTGCAGCAAGAACTGCAGGAGGCTCTGACAGGTTTTGCGAGCGTGATGTCTGCAAATGTGCAGAGAATGGAGGAGCCCACCTCCAACATGAGCACCACCATGTCACAGGTGATGGTGACTGTAGGCTCTTCCATGGAAAGGATGGCCACCTGCGTGGAGCAGCTAATGACAACACACAGGGAGGGCCCTTTGTCTTGCCACCTCACTCCATCTTTATCTCCTTCTAAGCATCTATGCTATGGGTTCTCTACACTCACTCCTTCATCCTCACTCAAACTCCACTTGTCTCCCTCATTGCAGGAAAAGAGAGCTCACAATAAGAGGGAAAGAACGAGGACAGGAGGAGGGCCACCCTCAGCAGCCCAGCTCACCCCCTGGGAGGAGGCAGTCCTGGAGATCGTGGGAGTGGAGGAAGATGCGCAAGTGGGGGTTGGACAGATGGGTGCATCACTGCAAGCTGGTGACAGAATAGTTTTCCATCTCTCTCATTGACATTGCATGAGTCACTGATAATGATTCTGAAGCTCTAACAGATGGACTTATGATTATCTGCAATATGCAATGTGCATGTAACCTTGGCATCACATCTCTGACTCTTTCCTTTACTCCCCCACAGGATCATCGCAAGCACCCGTCCCCACTAGCCAGGAGGAAGAGCCTGAGCCTCCAGACTCCTCGGAGGAAGCTGCAACCTCTGAGGGTGCAGCATCAGCAGAATTCAGCGCACTCAGCACCAGCGCAGACACTCACACCTTGGTGGGACCTTCGCGAGATAGAGTAGTGTTGTCACCTGGTGTATCACAGCTCACAAGTGAGCATCAGCAGATGGTGGAGACAGGGACAGCAGTGGAGAACCCTCATCGGAGGGCGCAGGACTCTGTCAGCTCGGTTCAGCTGCATGTTGACCCTCTGCCTCTGGGTCCATCCACAAGATCAGCGGTGTTGGAACTCCAGGAACAGATGCAGGAGTCTCTGGCAGGTTTTGTCTCCAGGGTCGCTGCGAGTGTGGAGCGAATGGAGGAGTCCATTGCAAACATTAGCAGAGTCTTTGTGGAGTCATTGGCGCATGAACGCATCACCATGGAAAGGATGGCAACCTCTATGGAGGTGATAAGTCGCCAGAGTGCAGAAAACATGGTGAGTGTTCTGAATAGAATGACATCTCTGGAGGAGCGATGGGCATCTATTGAACTGAGAAATCAGACCTTCATGGAAGTCCTGTGTAGGACTGCCAGTGCAGATACGGGTCCCCATGGCCCCCCTGATGTGCAGCAAGGTGTTCTCACAGGTTCGCAACCCCAGAGGACACCCGCCAAAGGTGTCGAGACAGGAGCAGCAAGAAAGTGAGCAAGGGGCCTCCACATCTGCTGAAGCCACAGGGAAAGCACACGTAGGAGCACGTGTAAGAAAGATAATGCACAAATAGTCACAAGGGTAGTCACTTGGGTGAAATTTGATGTTTAATATTAAAAAGCCATCAGATGGTTACTGTAAATAAAAAATCTGATGGCTACTGCTGCAGTTGTGGCATGTGTCATTTCGCTAATGGTACTTCCACATTGAGGGCTTAGGATTACCTGGTATATGCCTCAGTTGAGGAAGCGCTCAGTGAAGGTGGCGAGAGGGGTTTCCCAGGAGGTCACACTGGAGATGGGTGTCAGGCTCCAAACTTCCACAGCTGTGGTTATACCTTCTAAAAGTTCCCCCAGACCTGAGACAACAAAGTCCTGCCACCTGCAAATGATGGCTGATCAAATCTCCTATTTAATGGTGGAACTGCAGCTAATAGTCAGCAATCCAATTGTGCTCCCGCCAGGTTTCACCATCGTGTTTCAGAGCAGGCATGCTTCACGTCGGAAAAGGGTTAAAATCACCAAGGCCTTTCAAAATGGGATAATAGAGGCAATTTAGTGCTTGTTAAGGGCCTATCCCGCCTCTTGGAGGCGGGACGGAGACGGGAGCAGTAAACACGATTTCTTGAAAATTGCTTGGAGGTGGGATGGAGGCGGGGTTGGGCCCGCCTGCCACTTTTTGCAATTTTAACCCCCCACACACCTCCATGGCACTGTGAAATTCGAGCCCTATGCCTCTATTTATATAGTCCAGGATCCCGTGTGCTTTTTTAACTGCTTTCTCAACTTGCCCCGCCACCTTCAATGATTTGTGCACATATACCCCCAGGTCTCTCTGTTCATGCACCCTCTTTAGGATTGTACCCTTTAGTTTATATTGCCTCTCCTCGTTCTTCCTACCAAAATGTATCGCTTCACACTTTTCTGCGTTAAACTTCAGCTGCCATGTGTCCGCCCATTCCACCAGCCTGTTTATGTCCTCTTGAAGTCTATCCCTACCCTCCTCATTGTTTACTATACTTACAAGTTTCGTGACATCCACAAATATCGAAATTGTGCCCTGTACACCTAAGTCCAAATCATTAATATATATCAAGAAAATCAGTGGTCCTAGTACCGACCTCTGGGGAACAGCACTGTATACCTTCCTCCAGTCTGAAAAACAATCATTCACCACTACTCTCTGCTGTTACTTAGCCAATTTCATATCCATGCTGCCACTGTCCCTTTTATTCCATGGGCTTCAACTTTGCTGGCTATTATGTGGCACTTTATCAAATACCTTTTGGAAGTCCATGTACACCACATCTACCACATTGCCCTCATCAACCCTTTCTGTTACCTCATCAAAAAATTCAATCAAGTTAGTTAAACATGATTTGCCTTTAACAAATCCATGCTGGCTTCCCTTAATTAATCCACACTGGTCTAAGT
Organism: Somniosus microcephalus; assembly: GCF_052327205.1. NCBI lineage: Eukaryota > Metazoa > Chordata > Chondrichthyes > Squaliformes > Somniosidae > Somniosus > Somniosus microcephalus. Next base: position 16,729,085 of record NC_141000.1, on the reverse strand, counting down.
CACTGTTAAATTTGTCACGAATTATCGTTTCTAAAAGCTTCCCCGTTACCGAGGCTAAACTGACTGGCCTGTAGTTGCTGGGTTTATCCTTACACACTTTTATGAACAAAGGTGTAACATTTGCAATTCTCCAGTCCTCTGGCACCATCCATGTATCTAAGGAGGATTGGACAATTATGGCCAGTACCTCCACGATTTCCACCTTTACTTCCCTCAGCATCCTAGGATGCATCCCATCCGGTCCTGGTGACTTATCTACTTTAAGTACAGCCAGCCTTTCTAGTACCTCCTCTTTATCAATTTTTATCCCATACAATATCTCAAATACCTGCTCTTTCACTATGACTTTTGCAGCAACTTGGTGAAGACAGATGCAAAGTACTCATTTAGTACCTCAGCCATACCCTCTGCCTCCATGCGTGGGTCTCCTTTTTGGTCCCTAATCAGCCCCACCCCTCCTCTTACTACCCGTTTACTATTTATACGCCTATAGAAGAGTTTTGGATTTCCTCTTATGTTAGCTGCCAGTCTATTCTCATACTCCCTCTTTGCCCCACTTGTGTCCTTTTTCACTTCCCCTTTGAACTTTCTGTATTCAGCCTGGTTCTCAACCTGACATCTGTCATACACCCCTTTTTTCTGCTTTATCTTACTCTCTATCTCTTTCGTCATCCAGGGAGCTCTGGCTTTAGTTGCCCTGCCTTTCCCCCTTGAGCGAATGTACATTGACTGTACCCAAACCATCTCCTCTTTAAAGGCAGCCCATTGTTCCATTACAGTTTTGCCTGCCAATCATTGATTCCAATTTACCCGGGCCAGATCTATTCTCAACTCACTGAAATTGGCCTTCCTCCAATTAAGTATTTTGACTCTAGATTGCACTTTTTCCTTTTCCATAGCTAATCTAAACCTTATGATACTATGAGCACTGTTCCCTAAATGTTCCCCTATTGAAACTTGATCCACCTGACCTACCTCATTCCCCAGAACCAGATCCAACAATGTCTCCTTCCTCGTTGGGCCGGAAACGTACTGATCAAGAAAGTTCTGAACACACTTCAGAAATTCTTTCACTCTCTGCCCTAAACACAATTACTATCCCAGTCTATATTGGGATAATTGATGTCCTCCATTATCACTACTCTATAGTTCTTGCACCTCTCAGTAATTTCCCTGCAAATTTGCTCCTCTATATCCTTCCCACTCATAGGTGGCTTATAGAATTACACCTAGTAGTGTAATGACACCTCTATTGTTTCTTAACTCTAACCCAATAGATTCTGGTCTTGACCCCTCCAGGACATCCTCTCTGTCCAGCACTGTAACATTCTCCTTAATCAATACTGCCACTCCACCTCCTTTCTTTCCTTGTACTGCTTGTACAGCAAAATACTGCTGATGCTGGAAATCCGAAATAACAACAGAAAATGCTGGAAAAACTCAGCAGGCCAGGCAACATCCGTGGAGAGAAATTAGAGTCAATTTCTCTCCACGGATGTTGCCTGGCCTGCTGAGTTTTTCCAGCATTTTCTGTTGTCCTTTCTTTCCTTCCCTATCTTTCCTGAACACCTTATATCCAGGAATATTTAGTATCCAATGCTGCCCTTTTTTGAGCTAGGTCTCCATTATCACCACAATGGGCCAGAAATTCGCGGCCAAAGGCGTGAGTGCGCTCGGGGTACTCACGCATCTGGCCGTTGGAAATGCCGGCGTTCAGCATGAACAGCGCATGCGGGGAACGCCAGCATTTCCAGACCTCGAGCGCGTGCGACTGCACAGGCAGCGCTTGCGCAGTGAACTTCGTAGATTTCATTCATGAAATCCGTGAGGGTAAGTCCTCAGAAGTTACACTTGAAAAAAGCAAGTGTAAAGTGGTTCATTGGCTGCGGAGGAAGAAACATTTTATCGTGGAGCTTCTGAAATGCAATATTTTTGTTTGGGAAAGGGAGGGAAGTTATTTTAAGAAATTTTAAGTAAGTTTTAAAGTTAAAATTTTTTTTTTTTTAAAAGGGTTTTCAGAACGTTGGTAGAAGGAGCAATTGTGGCTGTGTGAATGGAATGTGAGAATGAGTTATGTATGTATGTCCACATATATTCCTTTACGTATATGTATGTATGTTTTATATTCCTTTACTAATGTGTATGAATGTATGTTTTTAATTATGATTTTCAAATAAGTTACTTTCTCTGAAAGTCATAATTAAATAATACATTCATACACATAAGTAAAGGAATATATACATAACACGCAAAGGAATATATACAGACATACATACTTTCAGAAGCTCCACGATAAGAAATATCTTCCTCCGGAGCAACTGTACCCATGCTTTTTTCATGTGTAAGTTGTAAGGACTTGACCTCACTGAAAGCAGTAATGAAAGCGGCGAATTATACTGCGCACGCGCTGCCTGTGCAGTCGCACGCGTTCTGCCTCTGAACCCCTTTGTTCAGAGGACAGGAAATGCCGGTTTTCCCCAAAAGCACTGTGCATGCTGAAAACCGGCATTTCATCCGGCCAGATGCGTAAGTACCCCGACCGTACTCGCGCAGTTGGAAGGGAATTACTGGGCCAACATTTTACATGTCAATAAAATGAAAAATTTAACAATTGCACGACTTGCCCCCTCGCATCTGCGACTGAGGGTCCAAGGAGGTGCATTGCGCAAGAGGTCATCATCGTACGTATCCTCACACTGTTCCCTTTGGGGAACTGTATGAAGTGGTGGAAGGATTTATGGCCATGATTAACGCTCATTCCGTGACCGTAACCATCTTTGAACCAGCCATTAGGGTGGTTAGTCCTATGGCGGGAGGGTTTTACGGGCTCCCACAACCCATCTGAGGGGGGGGGGGCCACCAACACCCACGGACGCAAGTATCCCGCTGGATGTCCACCCAGAATTTAAAGTTGGAACTCCGACTCCACTTGCCGGGACTGTCTGGAGTGGGGTTCAAAACCCTACTCCTTCTGGCCCAGCGGCAGGGATGCTTACTGCTACGCAAAAGGCCCACTCCGCACAAAAGGTGACACCCATACGTTTCCTGCGCCTTTTCCCTCCCCGTGACTGGAGCCCTATGCTGCCATTTCACGTTGCTAATCGGATTGGGCCTTTGTCATAGCGGTAGGATCCCCACCGCTGGGCCAGATCAGGGTAGGGTTTCGAACCCCGCTCCAGACAGTCCCGGCAAGTGGAGTCGGAGCTCCGGCTCTAAATTCTGGGTTGACATCCAGTGGGATATTTGCGTCCGTGGGTGTGGGTGGCCCCCCCTCCTTGTATAGCTTGTGGGAGCCCGTAAAACCCTCCCGCCATAGGACTAACCGCCCTAATGGCTGGTTCAAAGATGGTTACGGTCACGGAATGAGCGTTAATCACGGCCATAAATCCTTCCACCACTCCATACAGTTCCCCAAAGGGAACAGTGTGAAGACACGTATGACGACGACATTGCTAAATAAATAAATGGAATTAAAAAAATTCTTTTAGGGCTTTTAAAAGTCTTTAAATTGCTTTAATTCTCTTTAAAACTACTTCAGATTACTCAAAATAATGTAAACATTTTAAAAAGTTTATAAAAGTTACCAAAATCTTCAGAAAACTTCCAAAAACCTATTTAAACTGCTGCTTTGCATGTAAAAATCCTTAGCAGCTTGACAGAAACATTGGGGGCGTGTCCAGTGAAACTGAGACCTCAAGGGGCGTGTCTCACTTACACTGCACGCTCCTGGCTTCGCGCTGGCTGCACTCCTGGGCGGCGTGACGTCATACGCTGCCCGGGATTCTTCTTTTTCATTCATCAAGTCCAGGCGTCCCTGGAGCTGATCGTCAGTAGCGCGGGGTAAGTGTAAATACGGGGCTTGCACGCGCTGCAAGCCCCGTTCTGGAATTTCTGGGCTATATTCCCATGTGTCTATTTGCACCTGCAGCTCACCAACCTTATTTACCACGCTTCGTGTGTTTACACACATGCATTTTAAACCTATCTTAGACCATCATGTATTTTCTCTTAGTCTGACCCCACCTAAAACCGTACCATCTCTTACTCTAGTGCTATCTGTATCTTCCACTCTTCCAGCTGATGCTTCACCTCCTCCTCCTCTGAAGGGGCTGTGCACTCAGTGCCTTGCTCCTCATGCAGCACTAATCCTCGCTGCTGCGCTATGTTGTGCAGGGCGCAGAAGACCACAATGAGTCGAGACCCTGATTGGTGCATACTGAAGGGCTCCTCCAGATCTGTCAAGTCATCTGAAGCGCATTTTCAGCACGCTTATTGTCTGGTCTATGACACATCTGGTGGAAATGTGGCTTTCATTATATCTCTCCTGGGCCTCAGTACTTGGCCTCCTCAAGGGTGTCATGAGCTAAATCTTCAGTGGATAGCCCTTGTCTCCAAGCAACCAGCCAGAAAGTCTGTTTGGAGGAATGAAAAGCTGAGGGGGATGGACTGGCGAAGGACAATTGAGTGAAGGCAGCTGCCAGGGAATTTGGCACACTCATGCATGATGATCTTCTTATGGTTGCAGACCAGCTGCACATTTAGGGAGTGGAAGCTCTTGCGGTTGACAAAGACTCCTGGATTATGATGGGGTGCCTTGATGGCCACATTAGTGCAGTCGATGACACCCTGCACCTGTGGAAAGCCAGCCAGACAAAGCCGAACGCACGCTCAGTAACAGTGGCAAAGTTGATATAATTGGCTGACTTGGCAAAGAGGGCATCGGTGACCTGTGTGATGCATCTGTGGGCAGCTGACTGCGAGATGCTGCAAATGTCTGCTGCAGATCCCTGGAAGGAGCCTGAGGCAAAGAAGTTGAGGGTGCTGGTGATTTTGACAGCCACTGGTAAGGCGTGTCCACCCGCTCCTCTGGGCTGCAGTTCTTGCTCCAGCAATGTGCAAATGTCTGCTACGACCTGGCGCTGTAGCCTGAGTCTCCATTGGCACTGTTGCTCAGTCATGTTGAGGAAGCTCATCCTCTGCCTGTAAATCCTGTGTTGGGGTTATCGCCCCCAGCGCAGTGCAGCCTTGCACTGATGTCCTCTGTACTGTGTAGCATCAGGTGGTTGAGGAGAAGGTTGGTGGTGTTGTTGTTAGTGCTGATGGTGTGTCTGGTGCTGAAGGTGTTGGGGTTCATTGTGGTCCGATTCTGAGGACCAAGGTGAAACAGTATAAATGGCAGCCATGCTGATGGAATAGAAGGTCAAGTAGAGATCAGAGGAGCAAACTGTCAATGGTGTGATTGGCCGTAACAATGAGGTGAGACTGGATGGCAACTTTGCTGGAAACACTTGTAGCCTGTAGAAACCTAAATCTGTGCTGGGAATGCAGTCAGCAACAGCTTCTGCCTGAGGAAAGTGACCAGCTTGAGGTGGGAGCTTTTATAGTACATTTCAAGCTTCCATCTAATCAGCTGGAGCAATGGCCACTCAACTCCCGCCTCAGGTTGGCAGACGTGGTTCCCGAGCTGTGTGAATCCCCTGGGCAGCCAGGGAAATTCGAAAGGTAGGCTGAAAAATGCTCTTAAGGGTCTGACAACTACCTGTTAATGATTTAAATTAGGTCGCCCGCCTCTGCCGATCAGGTTGCTGCCGCACCGGCAAAGGTGCCCGAGGGGAAGGCGCATGGGGGCGGGATGATGGTGGGTTTCCGACCCGCTACAACTTATTTCAAATTTCCCACCCGACCCGCCTCCAATTGCGCCCGCATGGACCCCAGAAAATTCCGGCCAAAATTCTCACTATAGTAGACAGTACAGCATCTGATACTCCAACACACACTTGCAGGCGCAGCCAGTGTGGCGGCTGGTGTTTTCAAAACATGATGTTCCTTGCACTGAGCCTGCCCGGAGACTGCTTTACATGGTGATGCTTTTACTTTGTTAGACTGTGGCTTAGGTTAATCTCTTTTTCTCTCTCTTCCTGCCCTTCTTTCTCTCATTTTGCCTGGGGCTTGTCACATGGTAGTGTAAAAACTCATCTCGTGCGGTAGCAGTGAATAGAACTGAATATCGGACGGGGCGTATACCAGCCAGCCCATGTGATACCGCCCATATGGAGCTACTGCCCAAGACGAAATTCCACCCGGTGAGTTTATGCTCCAAACCACTTGTACTTTGATTGATGTTATATTCTTGTTGAACAGCCCATTCCATTGTCAGAGATTTCAGAGAAAATACACAAAATACTATCAAGCAACTTCTGTTATGATGTACCTCAGAAAGCTATAAATACTAACAGCACAATCTGTTTACGAGTTGAATGATTGAATTTACATTGCACCGATGATTAATTATTCTTCCTGACATCTGCTCTCCATGGTTTGCAAGATACTGGCATCCATTTTGTATTTTTTCAAGGGAAAAAGCAAGTCATTTGAAGATGAAGCAGGAAACATCAGGAGAGTAAAGTCTACAAGACTTGAGCATTTTGCTGCACTCCTGCCTGGACAGCTTTATAATGGCCCAGAAATTCGGGTCGGCGGCTTCCCGCGGGTGCAAGCCCCCGACCAGCACTAACCTTGCGCGCCAGCCGTTGTGCTGTGGGCCCGCGTGGGATTCTGATCCTGGGCCTCCTCCAACTGCCGGCGCGCAGTGCTTGCGTATCCCAGGGGCGCAGTTAGTTCGATGCGTCCCCGGGATCAGGTGGGCCATGGAGAGCCAATGGTAGCAGGGAATGCTTCATTCATAAAATTGACAGGAAGAGCTGTCAAACCTATAAATACTATAAGCCCCAAAAATCACTAAATCTTCAAATACATTTTTTAAAAATCGCATTTTTAAAATAACTATAAATTACATGAAATAACTATTTTAAACAATAATTTAAATTTTTGAAAAAATTAATTACATTTTCTAACGGGGCTAAAAATAAACTTACCTTTCTTTAAAGTATTTAAAAATAATAAACCTGTGGAAAAAATGTTTTAATTTTAATGAATTCACCACTTACCTTGTTAAAAGCAGGCCTTGCGCCTGCTTTTTAAAAGTGTAACTCCTGGAGACTTACCCTCCCGGATAAACCTGCAAAAAAACCGTAAGTTCGATGCGCACGCGCTGCCTCTCCTGCGCACGCGTTCCACCTCTCAACCCCTTCTTTCAGGGGAACGGAAGTGCCGGTTTCCCGCGCATGCGCAGTGCATGCACGAAACCAGCACTTCCATTGGGCTTACGGGTGAGTACCCCGTGCGTACTCGCCCGTGGAGACCCGAATTTCTGGGCCAATAACAATTTTCCTGTGAAACATATGTCTGAACAGTTTAAATATATACCTTTGAAATAAAATTGCAAAGTAAGCGTGACTGTATCGTATTGAATCATGCAGACCAGGAATGGTCCCAGATTCAATCCCCAGTTTGTGCTGGTTTACATAAGAACATAAGAAATAAGAGCACAGAGTAGGGCATACGGCCCCTCGAGCCTGCTCCACCATTCGATAAGATCATGGCTGATCATCGACCTCAATTCCACTTTCCCGCCCGATCTCCATATCCCTTGATTCCCCTAGAGTCCAAAAATGTATCTAGCTCAGCCTTGAATGTACTCAAAAAATAAATCAGCCAATGATCCCACCTCTGACGATTATCTAATGACTCCTGCATCAAGAATGGTCACCTGAAGTACTACAACAACAACAACTTGAGTTTATATAGCGCCATTAACGTAGTAAAATGTCCCAAGGTGCTTCACGGGAGCGTTATAAATCAAAAGTTGACACCAAGCCACTTAAGGAGATAGTAGGGCAGATGACCAAAAGCTTGGTCAAAGAGGTAGGTTTTAAGGAGCGTCTTAAAGGAGGAAAAAGGGAATGAGGCGGAGAGTTTTTGAGAGGGAATTCCAGAGCTTAGGGCCTAAGCAGCTGAAGGCACGGCCACCAATGGTGGAGTGATTGAAATCGGGGATGCTCAAGAGGGCAGAACTAGAGGAGCGCAGATATCTCGGGAAGTTGTGGGGCTGGAGGAGATTAAAGAGATGGGGAGGGGTGAAGCCATGGAGGGATTTGAAAACAAGGATGAGAATTTTCAAATCAAGGCGTTGCTTAACCAGGAGCCAATGCAGCTTACACAGCGAGCACAGGGGGTGATGGGTAAACGGGACTTGGTGCGAGTACTGGAGGGTGATTGGTTACAATTGAACCTTATCACTGCAAGAGTCTGGCTTCAAAAAAGGAATGGAGAAGATTGGGGTGGGGAATCTTAGTTAAAACATGAACCTAATGGTTTAAATCATTTTTATAATTACCTTTGGGCTTACTTAAGACAGCAACACTATTGAGGGGAATGTATTGTCAAGCACCCAACAGATAATCTAACAACGTTGTGATCAGTTTCTGAGGCAAAAGTGAAGACTACAACCTGCTGAAATATTCACTGAACTATGGTTGAAATGGCCATAATCAAAGGCATAATATAATATTTATATAAGCATTAGACTATTGCACCAGTTAAGTAAAGAATTCAAATCACAATTACACAGACTTGCATTTATAAAGCACCTTTCACAACCTCAGAAAGTACTTTTGAAACATAGTCACTGTTGTAATGTAGCAATTAATGTTGTAATTACAGCAAGATCTCACAAACAGCAATGAGATATTGACCAAGCAATCTGTTTTAGTGATATTGGTTGAGAGATAATGATTGTCTAGGACACCAAAGAGAACTCCACTGCTCTTTGAATAGTGCCATAGGATCTTTTACATCCACCTGAGCAGGCAGGTGGGCCTCAGTTTAATATCTCATCTGAAAGACAGCACCGAACTGGGAGTGCCCACCTAGACTTTAAACTCAAATATCTGGAGGGGGATTTTGAACCCACAACCTTCTAACTCACAAGAACAGGAGTGCTACCACTGAGCCACAGCTGATACACATGCTGTACTTTCTGGTCTTTGCAGTACAATGTGCTCTTGATTCGTTCCATAATCTCTCACAAAATCAGCCAGTATGTGCTTATGATCTGGTTCACAATACTCTATTTAAAAGTATCCCGTGTTCTGTGGTAGGCTTGGCTCAGTTCCCAAGGCATCCGATGTGGTTGAGAGAATCCTGACACAGGTAAAATGTGGATATCAAAGGTAATTTCAATATTTATTTATTAAATCTGAACGCCTCTTTCCAAAGGGACAGTTTGTCAGTTCCTTAAATTAAGAATCATCCAAGCAGAGCTCTTTCAACACTTCTGTTGTTTTTGATGTTTTCTCAATAAAACACCAGTTAATTAATTTTATATTAACAAAAAGGGATACGGCATTTCTATATAAATGAATGTTATTTTGTAAGAAATGTTTTTGAGGCCAAAAACACCATTAACTAGCAACATACAACAGCAAACAGTAGAATGCTTAACAGGAGACCTCAAAAATACATGTGATAAAGTCATGCTTTAATGGTCTTTTTCACAGCGAAAGAAATGAGTACAGTTTGCTCATGTTGTCCCGTGATATACAGACCACTCATGACATAACCACTGTTCAAATTGTATATTTTAGGATTTAAAACATCTTTGTTCTCACAAACTGTTAAGTAAACAAGCAACTTTAGATAACTTTCTGATGTTATGTGGCATGTCTTTATTGGCTAGAGGAGTCTCATGATTCTCAGTTTCTCACTATCCTGGAGGAAGAACTGTGGTATTTAAAATATACATGTATATACAGGTTGAGCGTCCCGAATCCGGCAACCTCGGGACCGAGGCCGAGCCAGTTTTCGGGTTTTTCCGGACTTTGGAACGTGTGTCTGATGTCCGAAGTCCGGAAACGCCCGAGCCCAGGTTGCGATATTTCTGGACTTCGGACATCAGGAACACGTGCCGAGTCTGGAAATGCCTGGGCCCAGGTTGCGCTATTTCCGGTTTTTGGTAAGCCTCCCTCAGGGTGTCCGGATTCCGGGACATTTTACGGATTCCGGACCCCTGCCACCAATCGTCCCGGAGTCCGGAATACTAACCAATACTAAGAAGTAAGAGTCCGGAACTCCGGATTTGGGACGCTCAACCTGTATTCCTTGTGGTTACCCAGTGGTGTCCTGCACACTGGACCTTGGCCTTTCACCTAAGTTTCTCTGTAAGGCAAAAAACAAAACCTTATTTTATTTCAAAAGGCATTTGATTAAACTGAAAAAGAAGTAAATCCACCACTCTATTTGTTTGACTGAAGTCATATACTTGTCAATTATAACCAATACTAAGAATAAAGAAGCAAATAAGAAAAAGGATGAGGGTAGTTCTCTTAAAATAAGTACAAGTAAACAAAACGATTAAGAAATGGGACTGTACGATATAATGGGGTGAATTTTAACCCTCCTTAATGGGCAGGACAGTGGCGGGGGGGGGTCAATTGTTAAAAATGGGAAGCCGATTCCAAGCCGCTGTGAATGTGCCTACTTCCAGTTTAGCCACAATGGGTTTGAGGTTGGTCAAGCAACCCGCTCTGGAGAGGCAGGTCAGTGATTTTAATATGTTAATGAGGCTCCGTTCCTTGGCGTTTGACAGCCATTTAAATTTAACAACAATGGGCTGGGTTTACCAGGGTTTGGGAAATCCGGCAGCTGAAGGGAGGTGAGAACTACCAGACCTAGCAGGTATGTGCCTTTCCACTGCTTGTGGACTGGGAGGAACAGGAGTGCTTCCTGCCCCGGCCCTTCAAGCAAAGCTGCAGCGATCACTCCGCCCCCCCTCCCCCGCCCCGCAAACACGATCTCCATGTGTCTCCCATGATCTCTCCCCCCGCGATCTCTCCCCCCACGATCTCTCCCTCCCTCCCTCCATCCTTGCTGCTGTGGTCCGAGACACCGCACCCCACCCCCCCGCCACATAGACCACCGATCTTCTCGATTGCCAAATCCCGGCTGCTGCCTTCTACCGCAGGCTTTCCTGCCTGGCTGCCGGGTGGGCAGAGTAAAAAAATTCTAATGGGGCCCTGCTGTTAAATTTGGCAGGACCTCCGCCTTTCCAGTATTTCCGGGTCTCCCGGACGCTGACAAGCGCCTCTGCCCCCTCACCACCTCCCCGTAAATATAGAATCCAATGTATTTGACATATGACATTGTGACTCGTGTATAGTTCTCGTCACATGTGTCAGTACAGACTCACCTATTGTTATCATAGAGCTCAGCTGTGGGGTTGACTGCAATAAATTTGTCAATGAGTGTTCGAGTTTAGGTTGTATGATCATTATTCTTTATTGTTACAATTTAGTCTTGAACTTTGTGTTTTATGAAATATATAAATGAATATGTTGCCTATATTAACAATCTAAAAGTCTGTTGAGATCCATCAAATACCAATCAATCAGCAGTTATATTTTGTCATCATTAGTCATTAAACTTTTGAAAGAAAGGAGGGATATCGTTCCTTTGAACCTAGGAGCAGTAGTAGACCATTCAGCCCCTTGAGCCTGTTCCGCCATTCAATGAGATTATGGCTGATCTGTATCCTAACTCCATCCACCCGCCTTGCCTCCGTATCCCTTAGTACCTGTGGCTAGCAAAAAATCTATCAATGTCAGTTTTGAAATTTTCAACTAACCTAGCCTCAAATGTGAGACTTGATTTTATTTTCAGCTACCGACACATTTAATGTAACACCTTAACGTGTAATTTGATACATGCATGGTTCATTAGTAAAACAAAGCTGTCGCTGATTATCATTGATTTATTTTTGCACTTACCAAGGTGACACTCAAGAAGCTCAACATCATTCTAGTCTGGGAGTCCCACACCCCCTCTTGTGCTTCTGTTCTTGTCCGGGTCACACAGAGATTCAGCCCTCATGAGGGCCCCGCAGAAACCGCCAGTGGAGGCTGGATTCGGTGTATCAGGATACTGACGTAAATTGTGACCATTATATCAGATTCCTGCCAGAATGGCTGTGGATGTTTGGCCTGTTTATTTAACTGGTTATATCTTTAGCTGGATCAAAACCATAAATGGCGGCTAGAATGACTTGGAAACATAGGACTGAATTTTGCCGGTGCTCAGAGTGCGGGTTTGGAGGCGGGTCCGCTGTCAAAATCAAAATGATTGACAGCGGGTTGGGAGCCCGCACCGAACCCGCCTCCATGTAAGTTTCCAAAGTGTCGGGTCTGCGATTTCAGAACAGACCCAACACCAAATGACAGGGGAGGCACTTAAGATAGTTAAATCCCTGTTAAATGCTTGTTAACTACAATTTTGCCAGCCTATTTCTATTATACCACTTTTTTTTACGAGGTTCCCATTGCTCGGGGATCACGTCAGGTAAGTATGTTGGGTTCTCTATGTTGCCCCATTGCTGTGAATAGGTGACAGCTGCAAAAGTGGTATAAAAGATACCATTTCACAGCTGATCACTTTCCAATGTCAGAAGCTTGAGCCTTCAGGACTTGAAAGACACTTTTGAGCTTTATGTGGTTTGGAAGTGTTTCGAGTAAACTCTCTATCCACTGTCACCTCCTTGGAGCAAGCTCTCTCACCATTGACAGATCGCTTCTGTCATCTCAAATTCAGCTGCCATCTATTCCAGCAACATCGGTGCCCTTGAAAAAATCTCACCGTGGTCCTCTGAATCCCTCCGCGATCAGCCCCAGCACCAACATCACCAGGCACACCAACATCACCAACAACAACACCAAACTTCTCCGCAATCACCTGATGCTGCACAGGACAAAGGGCATCAGCACCCAACAACATTGTTGCCTGGGAGGCCAGGGATGGCATCACCATGGTTAAATTTATTTCACTTGATGCTGTACACCCATGATGCGCCAGGTTGTCACCACCCCACACCAGCACCATAAATCATCCCTATAATGTCAACGCCATTCCTTTCACACTCAACTCAATTGGGGGGACGGGGGGAGTTCTGTCTCAACATTCACTGGAACTCACTAAGACACTTCCAAAGGTGAGCACAGATCTGTCCAATAAGTTAAAGTGTTGAAAATATAGATTTCAATGTTTGACAACACATTAACAGAAACTTCACATGAACATTGGCTAAACCACTCAAGTGCCTACCCTGTGTGTTGTTAGTTGGTATGATTGGACTAGGATGAGGGTGAGTGTGAGGGGTGGCTCTGGAGATGGGGAGGTGATAATGTAGATAGAGAGGGATGGGTGGAGGTGCAAGGTAAGTTGGTGTGAAACATAGAAAAATAGGAGCAGTAGTCGGCCATTCGGCCCTTCGAGCCTGCTCCGCCATTCAATATGATCATGGCTGATCCTCTATCTCAATACCATATCTCCGCTCTCTCCCTATACCCCTTGATGCCTTTTGTGTCTAGAAATCTATCTATTTCCTTCTTAAATATATTTAGTGACTTGGCCTCCACAGCCTTCTGTGGTAGAGAATTCCACAGGTTCACCACCCTCTGAGTAAAGAGCTTTCTCGTCATCTCAGTCCTAAATGTCCTACCCTGTATCCTGAGACTGTGACCCATCGTTCTAGACCCCCAGCTGGTGGAAACACCCTCCCTGCCTCCAGTCTATCTAGCCCTGTCAGAATTTTATACGTTTCAATGAGATCCCCTCTCATTCTTCTAAACTCTAGTGAATACAGGCCTAGTCGTCCCAATCTCTCCTCATACAACAGTCCTGCCATCCCAGGAATCAGTCTGGTGAATTTTCGCTGCACTCCCTCTATGGCAAGTACATCTTTTCTTAGGTAAGGAGACCAAAACTGCACATGTTACTCCAGGTATGGTCTCACCAAGGCCTTGTAAGACTGTAGTAAGACATCCTTGCTCCTGTACTCAAATCCTCTTGCAATGAAGGCCAACATACCATTTGCCTTCCTAACTGCTTGCTGCACCTGCATGTTTGCTTTCAGTGACTGGTGTACAAGGACACCCAGGTCCCTTTGTACATCAACAATGCCCAATCTATCACCATTTAAATAATACTCTGCCTTTCTGTTTTTCCTACTGAAGTGGATAACTTCACATTTATCCACGTTATACTGCATCTGCCATGTATTTGCCCACTCACTCAACTTGTCTAAATCGCCTTGAAGCCTCTTTGCATCCTCCTCACAGCTCACAATCCCACCTAGTTTCATGTCATCAGCAAACTTGGAAATATTACATTTGGTGCCCTCATCCAAATCATTGATATATATTGTGACTAGCTGGGACCCAAGCACTGATCCCTGCTGTACCCCACTAGTCACCGCCTGCCACCCCAAAAAAGAAACATTTATTCCTACTCTCTGTTTCCTGTCTGTTAACCAATTTTCAATCCATGCCAGTATATTACCCCAATCCCATGTGCTTTAGTTTTGCACACTAACCTCTTACGTGGGACTTTATCAAAGGCCTTCTGAAAATCCAAATACACCACATCCACTGGTTTTCCCTTATCTATTCTACCAGTTACATCCTCAAAAAACTCCAGTAGGTTTGTCAAACACGATTTCCCTTTCATAAATCCATGTTGACTTTGTCTAATCCCGCTGATATTTTCTAAGTGTTCTGTTATCACATCGTTTATAATAGACTCTAGCATTTTCCCTACTACTGATGTTAGGTTAACCGGTCTGTAGTTCCCCGTTTTCTCTCTCCCTCCTTTATTAAACAGTGGGGTTACATTTGCCACCCTCCAATCTGCAGGAACTGTTCCATAATCTATAGAATTTTGGAAGATGTCAACCAATGCATCCACTATTTCCATGGCTACCTCTTTTAGTACTCTGGGATGCAGATTATCAGGCCCTGGGGATTTATCGGCTTTCAGTCCCATTAATTTCTCTAGCACTATTTTTTTACTAATACTCATTTCCTTTAATTCCTCCTTCTCACTAGACCCTTGGTCCCTTAGCATTTCTGGGAAGGTATTTGTGTCCTCTTCCGTGAAGACAGAATCAAAGTATTTGTTTAATTGCTCAGCCATTTCCTTCTTCCCCATTATAAATTCCCCCGTTTCTGAATGTAAGGGACCTACATTTGTCCTCACTAATCTCTTTCTTTTTACATACTTGTAGAAGCTTTTACAGTCCACTTTTATGTTCCTTGCAAGTTTACTCTCATACTCTATTTTTCCCCTCTTACTCAATCTCTTGGTCCTTTTTTGCTGAACTCTAAACGTTCCCAATCCTCAGGCTTGCTACTTTTTCTGGCAACCTTATATGACTCCTCTTTGGTTCTAATACTATCCTTAATTTCTTTTGTTAGCCATGGTTGGGACGCTTTTCCTTTTGTGTTTTTGCACCAGAAAGGAATGTATAACTGTTGCAATTCATGCATTCGTTCTTTAAATGTTAGCCATTGCCTGTCCACCGTCATGCCTTTTAATGAAGCTCCCCAATCTATCATAGCCAACTCACTCCTCATACCTTCGCAGTTTCCTTTGTTTAGATTTAGGACCCTAGTTTCGGATTGGACATCTTCACTTTCCATCTTAATGAATAATTCTATCATGTTATGGTCACTCTTCCAATAAGGTCTCCGCACAACAAGATTATTAATTAACCCCTTCTCATTGCACAATACCCAATCTGAGATAGCCTGTTCCCTAGTTGGCTCCTCAACGTATTGGTCTAAAAAAACATCTCGTACATACTCCAAGAATTCATCCTCCACAATATTATTGCTAATTTGGTTTGGCCAGTCTATATGTAGATTAAAGTCACCCATGATTACTGTAGTACCCTTGTTACATGCATCTCTAATTTCCTGTTTGATGCCATCCCTTAAATTACCACTACTGATTGGAGGCCTATAGACAACTCCCACCAATGTTTTCTGCCCCTTGGTGCTTCTTAGCTCCACCCAGACTGATTCTACATCTTTATTTTCTGAGCCAATATCCTTTCTCACTATTGCTCTGATTTCATCCTTTACTAACAACGTCACTCCACCTGTCCTTCCTAAATATCAAATATCCTTGGATATTCAGCTCCCAGCCTTGGTCACCCTGCAGCCATAATCACAATTATATCGTATCCATTTACATCTATTTGTGCTGTTAATTCTTCTACCTTATTACGAATGCTTCGTGTATTCAGATACAGTGCCTTTAGATTTCTTTTTAATATTTTTAGACATCTTGATATTTGTTTGTATTATGGCACTATGGCCTAGAAATTCAGTTGCGTGCGCCAGCCGTTAGCGCCTTAGGAGGAGTAGATCTCGAGTGCTAGGCACTTAGCGGCCGGGCGCAACGCGATCTGCGCCTACGCCCAACTTCAGTAGACATTTAGCGCCGGCGCAAAGTGTTTGCGCGCGCTCAGCTGCGGGCGCAGATTATGACATCATTTCCTCGTGCAACGCCCTTTGTGCGCCCCAATCCAGAACTTCAGTCGCGCCCGCCCAATGTGGGCGTGGCGGTCCTAAGAACTGTGAACTGGAACGCAGCAGAGGCCATGCGGGCCGCGGGGAGCGCAAATTAAAGGGCACTTACCCTGAACTATAAAGGCCAGCCGTTTTGCAGCAATCACTCTTGTGCAACGGATTTATGGACAGAGACCAAGGAAGAGAGCTTACTGCTTTGGCCCAACATAGGAGAGGTATTTTTGGCTTCAGGCCAGAGCTTGGCAATTCGCCTTCATTGTGAGGTCATTGTTTGCCAGTATATTATGGGGGCTGCATGGGGTGCCAACCCTCAGTTTCAGCATTATGTGTGAAGGGCTCGCAGACGCTGTGTGAGAGGGGCAGCCCTGGCTAGACGCAGAGGGGGCAACAGGCGTCGGCAACGTAGGCCTTACCCACTCAGGAACTACCGCCAGCAGGTGTCCTATCTCACCATGCCTGCCGCGCAGTGTGTTAGGAGGCTGCGCTTCAGAAGGGAGGTGGTTGCAGAGATCTGCCAGCTGCTTCACAGAGATCTGCGTCCACAGCTGAGGTGCAGGACGTCTCTGTCGGTGGAAGTGAAGGTCACGGTGGCTCTGAACTTCTATGCAAGCGGCTCCTTCCAAGCCGCTGTTGGGGACATTGCTAACATACCCCAGTTCGCCGTGCATTGCTGCATCCACCAGGTGACCAATGCCCTTTTCAGAAGGAGACACCAATTCATCTCCTTCCCCATGACCCTGGAGAAGCAGCAGCAGCGTGCAGTGGGATTTGCGAGAATAGCGGGCTTCCCCATGGTGCAGGGTGCCATTGACTGCACGCATGTGGCTTTGCAGGCACCTATCGACAATGCCAAGGATTACCGCAACCGGAAGGGCTACCATTCCCTCAATGTACAGCTGGTGTGTGACCACAGGCAGCGCATCCTAGCTGTCAATGCCCGCTTTCCAGGCAGCAGCCATGATGCATTTATCCTGCGACAGACTACTGTGGCTGACATGTTCCAGGCACAGCCTCCCCCAAGAGGATGGCTTATCGGGGACAAAGGCTATCCTTTGTGTACCTGGCTCATGACCCCGCTCCGCGCGCCCAGGACCCCTGCTGAGGAGGCATACAATGAAAGCCATCAAGCCACTAGGAACATCATAGAACAAACGATTGGCGTCCTCAAGCAACGGTTCCGCTGCCTGGATCGTTCCGGAGGATCTCTGCAGTATTCGCCGGAGAGAGTCTCCCAGGTCGTGGTCGTTTGCTGCATGCTGCACAACCTGGCTATCCGCAGGACTCAGGCACTGCCACCTCACGCTGGAGCACCACCTCAGGAGGAGGAGCAGGAGGAGCATGAGGAGGAGGAGGAGGAGGAGGAGGAGTACCAGCCCAGGAGGGAGGCACAAGGTCCAAGGGCCGCCCGTCGGCGGCTTATTGAACGTCACTTCTAGGCCCCCTGTCAGGGAATGGCTTGTGGCAATGAAGGGACCTGAATGCAGCTGCTCCGCAAGCCCTCAGCCGGTTAAGGCAACAACCACTTCAAACATCAAACATGGACAAGCTGAATAAATAAAATGCTTTATTGAACAAACTCAGGGCCCTTCCCACATGAAACCCAAAAACAGACAACACACCCAAAAAACAGTCACACACATGACTCACTCCCACAACCTGGGGAGGAATAACAAAACATTTCCACAAAAATGGCCTTCATCCTCGGCCTTACAAAAACAACCATCCCCATAAACAAAACAACCATCCCCATACAAAAACAACCATCCCCATATAAAAACACATTTGCCCACACCCTCTACTTTGTGGCCCACGAGGGCGATTCCTTGACCAGCCTTTTGCGGCCCCTGGCCGCCCTGCTGCTCCTCCTCAAAGTGTGCCCAGTGGCTGCTGCAAGGCTGGGGGAAGGCTCCTGAGGGGCACATGGCGTGACGGCAGATGCCCTTGGGGGTCGGCCTAGACGAGCTCTGGCCTTCGAGGGGCCGGCTGGTGACTGCTGCAGCTGTGGCTGGGCAGCAGCAGTCTCTCCAGCAGCTCGTTGCAGCTCCACTGGGGGAGTGGCAGTGGCGGCTGCAGGAATGGGGGCAAGCTGGCTGATGGCAGGCGCTCGCTGCTTGCCTGAGACACTGGCACTCGCCCGGGCCAGCACTGCAGCATGCGCAGCAATCTGCTGAAGGACAGACCGCTGTGCTGCTGCAGCGCGGCGGGTGCCCTGGCGATGCCTGGCTGACACAGCGAGTGTGGCAGCAGTGAGTGCCCGTACTGCCCTGGTCTGTGCCCGCATCAGACCAGCCAGTGACTGCACGGCACCACTGATCACCTGGCCACTCGATGCGTGAGCTGCCCCGAATTCCGCCCAACTCGCTGCCTGTGCTGCCTCGAATTCGGCCCGACTCGCGGACTGTTCTGCCCCGAATTCGGCCCGACTCACGGCCTGTTCTGCCCCGAATTCGGCCCGACTTGCGGCCTGTGCTGCCCCGAATTCGGACCGACTCGCGGCGTGTGCTGCTTCGAATTGCTCGAAACTCCTGGCCTGTGAGGTGCCGAAATCGGCCACACTATGAGCCAGGGACTCGATGGCCTCAGGCAACCGTGCCACAACCCCCATGAACTCGGTGTGCCGGCGATCCGAGTCCACGGACATTTGATCGAGGAGGCGCACCTCCTTGGCGAGGACCGTCTCCGGACTGGAGGCCGGACTCTCCCTCTGGGGAGAAGGCCGCCGAGCTGGCCGACCCTTCCTGCGTTGCTGGATGCCACTGGGCCCAGCAACTACACTCCCCTGCGACCCTTCCCCCCTCTGGGAAGAAGGCCACCGAGCTGCCCGACCCTTCCCACATTGCTGCACGCCACTGGGCACAGGAGCTACACTCCCCTGCGACACTTCCCCCTGGCTCTCCTCCAGGGAAGACGTGTCCCCTCCATTGGCATCCCCTGGCGCGGCTGAGGGTTCCCCTGATGGGCCGCCTTCCTCTTCCTCTTCCTCCTCCTTCTCCTCCTCTTCTGAGGGGCTGTCACTGGCAGCTTCAGGGACCTCCTCCTCACCATCTGAAAGCAGGAAGGCACAAGAGTAGCTTTAGAGTAAGGAGAGGGCGTTAGCGAGGGAGGCATGAGTGGTGGCATTCAGCGCATTGGTCGGACAGTGGCAAAGGATGTAGATCTGAAGCGCAAGTGGGACGAGAGAGGTCCAAAAGGTGATGTCCTTACCATTGGTGCCCAGAACAGGGTCGGCATCTCCAGATGCAACGGGGCCAATCACCCGGGCACCCATGAGGCTACCCACGCGCTCTTCAAGGTCACTGAGCTGCTGGATCTGGGGACGGCCTCCCCCGGTCACAGTCCGGCTCTTCTGATTGTGTGCCAGCTTGGCCTGCAAGAGAAAGGACGGCCTCTAAGTACAGTGTGGTGCCCTGATCTTGTGTGCACTGCCTCCCATGGTCGAATAGCTTGGCCAGTGTGTAAAGTGCAGAATGTGCAATTGATGTTCATGCCAGTCCCATAGCTGCTGGATGAGGGCTGGCCATTAGGGCTTTTAGGTCCCTTTGCCCATAATCTGAGGTGCACATGCAAGGATGAGGAGGACACTGGAAAGGGGACTCACCCTGACAATCCTTGTGAGGTCATTGAACTTTTTCTGGCATTGGACACCGGTCCTGGGGACCTCGCTGTTGGATGTGACCCTGTGGGCGACCTCCCTCCAGGCTTTCCTGTAGATGCTGGTGGCAGGCTTCTTGCCACTGTCCGGGAACAAGAGTTTGCGTCTCCTCTCCAAAGCCCTAACCAGCACCCTCAAATCATGGCCAGTGAAGCGCTGCGCTCGTTCACAGGCCTTCTGCATCTTTCCCGGCGGTATTTCTGTTCAGCAGCAGTGTTTAGGCCTAGCTGGAGGGCTGCAGTGTCCAGGGCGTGGCAGCAGACGAACTCGACCCTTCCCCCTTTAAGAGCTGGCCGGCGCCAGGGTGTCTGCTGTCAATCAAGAAATGACCGCACCTGCGCTGCGCCCGGCCTCGGCGGTTTAGCTCAGCACCGCCGGCTTTGCGCCTAAAGATAGTTGTGTAACGTCAGTTTTAGCGCTCGAGCAAACTCTTAGGGCGAAGCTACTGAATATCGGCGAAGTGGCCTCGACTTTGCGCTGGGCGCAAACTTTAGCGGCCGCCCGACTTTTCCGCCCCAAAAGTGGCTATACTGAATTTCTAGGCCTATTTGTCTTATTACTATTTTTCTTACCCGGACCCTATTTGTTAGTGCACTCCTTTGTGTGTACGCTCTGTCCCTTCCTGACACAATCTGGTTATCCTCACCCAATCACTTTCCTGCACTGCTTCCTTGTCTTTTCTCTTTAGCATTCTAGGTTTCTCTCCACCGGGACCCTCCCCCAACTTATTTAGTTTAAAGCCCTATCTACCTCCCTAGTTATTTGATTCGCTAGAACTCTGGTCCCAGCATGGTTCAGGAGTAGTCTGTCTCAACAGAACAACTCTCTCTTTCCCCAGTACTGGTGCCAGTGCCCCATGAATCAAAACCCACTTCTCCCACACCAATCTTTGAGCCACGCATTCATCTCCTGATCCTATTGACCCCATGCCAATTTGCTCGTGACTCCGGTAATAATCCAGAGATTATGACCTTTGTGGTTCTGCTTTTTAATTTAGTCCCTAGCTGCTCAATCTCTCTCGGCAGAACCTCTTTCTTTGTTCTACCTATGTCGTTGGTACCTACATGGACCACGACAACCGGATCCTCCCCCTGCCACTCCAAGTTCTTCTCCAGCCCGGGGGAGATATCCTTTACCCTGGCAACGGGGAGGTAACATAGCCTTCGGGACTTATGCTCCTGGCTGCAGAGAACAGTGTCTATCCCCCTAACTATACTGTAGTAAAGATGTGCAGGAGTAGGGTAGGGACGGCAGAGTGATGTGGATGTGATGAGTGGCACAGCAGGATGAGGTTGAGTGTGGCTTGGCAGTAACGTTTCGTGATTGCTCAGATCATTGAAAGGTTTGCACCACTGCAGCCTGGTCCTCCTGATGACATCCCTGCTTTTGCCCTCCTGTGCAATGTGCAACCACGCTGCTTTGATGTCCTGGGGAGGTCTCTTCCGCCCATGGGAAAGGAAAAGAATCTCCCTGCGTGCGAGTCATGCGAGATCCTGGGTGCAGCTTGTCAGTGTTTGCAGACACTGACAAAACAACTGTCAAAATGAATGTGGACATGGCCCCTTTAAGGAAACCGGCTGAGGACGCATCATCAAATGATGTCATCAGACCTGCTTCCTTTTAATTGGCCGGGAATTGCGCTGGGCGGGCTTAACACTTGGAGAGTGTGGGCTGGAGCCAGGAGCGGGAGTGGGACCCACCACCCACCTCTCCCGCCGCAATCCCGCCTCCGCTGGTGAAATTGCAGCCATAAATGCGGCAATGTGGTAGGATAGGTTGGAATTGATGAATTTCAATTTATTGCTTTTCTCTGGGTTTCTGTGCGTCTTTCCTGATTTATACTGCAGCGAATGTGTATGCTTGAATTGCTTATTTGAGCCAATGTGAAAAATGTGACGTTTTTATTTTCAGCTACAGACATAGTTAATGTGACGGCTTAATATGTAATTATACACGTATGGTTCATTAGGAAAACAATGCCGACACTGATCATCATTTTAGCACTCACCAAGGTGATAGGTGTCAACACACCGATGGGAAACTAGAGGCTTTTCACATTTTAGACACCCAACGTCAGCCTCAAAGCATTCCCAAGGTCAGACACAGTACAACCAGATGCAAAGCAAAACTCCTTGTACTCTGCTGCAAAAATATGCCTTAGGCATCACATCAGAAGAGATGGGTTTGAAGAGACTGTGACTTGTTTTGTATTCATACCCTGCAGTTCTGTAATCACAGATTAAGTTCAGTAACATTATCCATTCAGCTCATTGGGTTGGATTTTACCAGCCTTGGAGGGTCCGTGGCGGGTAACGTCGGTGATGGGTCCCGGCCTCGCTGCTGCCTCCATCCCGCTCTGTAGAATGATTTCCCCCTGATTGGGCTTGTTAAGCCCGCCCAGTGCATTTGCCAGCCAATTGAAGGAAGTGGGTCTGATGACGTCATTTATGACGCGTCATCAGCCGGTTTCCTTAAAGGGACCATGCCCAAATTGATTTTGACAGTTGTGCTGTCAGTGTTCTACAGCATTGAGGTGCTGCAAACACTGACAAGCACTGCATAGAGGTGCATGGCTGCACCCAGGCTCTCCCATGACTCCCTCCATATGCTTATGGAGGGAGTCACAGCACGCAAGGAGGTCCTCTTCCCTTCCTATGGGTCGAAGAGACCTCCCCAGGACACCAATGCAGCCTGGTTGCACATTGCACAGGAGGACACAAGCAAGGATGTCATCAGGAGGACCTGCCTGCAGTGGCGCAACCCTTTCAATGACCTCATCCTCCTGTGCCACTCATCACATCCACATCACTCTGCCTTCCCTACCCTGCACATCCTTACTCACACCATCTTATTTTGCACCTCCACCCATCTCTCTCTATCTACATTATCACTTCTCCATCTCATAAGCCACTCCTCACACTCACCCTCATCCTAGTCCAATCATGCCAACTAACAACACACAAGGGTATTTTAGCCAATGTTCATGTGAAGTTTTTGTTAATATGCTGTCAAACACTGAAACCTTTATTTTGAACACTTTGCGTTCTTGGACAGATCTGTGTGCACCTTTGGAAGTGACTTAGTGAGTTGCAGTGAATGGTAAGACATAACGATACCCCCACAAAGTGTTTCTGTCTTTATTTTACCAGTACATGTTCTGAATTTCTGTCCACTTATTCTCAGTCAGGACCTTACCAAACAAAGGCTGACAATACCTCCTTGACCAGCTCCCTCTGCTAAATACCAGTTACCAAAGCCCTGGTTAGACCACATCTGGAGTATTGTGTGTGGTTCTGGGCACCACACCTTGGAAAGGATATATTGATGAGTATGAAAGGAATGGCTTGGGCATTGTAGGGATGCTTTATGGTGTTGGTGTTGGGTGGTGCCAACCTGTCGCATCATGTGGCAGCCAGGGTGTACAACGTCAAGTGAAGTAAATGTGGCCATGGTGAGACCTTCCCTAGCAGCAATGTGGTCGGGTGCTGATGCCCTCTCTCCTGTGCAGCATCAGTTGATTGTGGAGAAGGTTGGTTTTGTTGTTAGTGCTTCTGGTGTGCCTGGTGATGCTGGTGTTGGGGCTGATTGTGGTGGGATTCTGAGGACCAAGGTGAGAGAGTTTCAAGGGCACCCATGCTGATGGAATAGTTGGCAGGTGAAGTAAAGATGACAGAAGCGATTGGTCAATGGTGAGAGAAGTTGTTCCATTGAGGTTCCACTGGATAGAGAGTTTACTCCAAACACTTACAACCTGCATAAAGCTCAATCTGTTTTCCAAATGCAGTGAGCAACAGCTTCTGAGCTTGGAAAGTGAACCGATGTGAGATGGGAGCTTTTATAGCGCATTTGCAGCTGTTAAGTAATTAAATTATTCCATGGTCATACAACTCCCAACCTGCTTACCTGACGTGATCCCCGAGCAGCGTAGACCCCGTGGGCAACCTGGTAAACTCTGAAGTTGAGCTCAAAATAATTTTTAATGGTCTGCTAACAAGGTCATAATGACCTGAATTGCCTCCCCCACCACTGTGTGTTGGGTCTGTTCAGCGCTGACGGACCCGACATCTGGGAAAGATGCATGGCGGCGTGTTGACAGGGGGTTCCCGACCTGTTGTCAAAATTTTTTTCCCACCTGACCCGCTACCTAACGCGCCCACTGACCCCCTGAAAAATTCCCCCATTAACTCCCTCTTAGTGATTGGAGTGTCCATTGTTTCTCCCCCTTCTCTGTTTTGCTCTCTGTGTTTTCCAGCCTTAATAAAATGCTTGCTTAGGACCATAGGAACAGGAGTAGGCCATTCAGCTCCTCAAGCCTGTTCCACCATTCAATGAGCTGCTGCTTGATTTGTATCCTAACTCCATATCCCTTAATACCCTTGGCTAGCAAAAATATATAGATTTCAGATTTGAAATTATTAATTGTGCTAACATCTACTGCTTTTCGTGAGAGAGAGTTCCATACTTCTGCCACCCTTTGCGTGAAGAAGTGTTTCTTAATTTCTCTCCAAAATGGCCTGGCTCTGATTTTAAGAATATGTCTCCTTGTCTTAGACTCCCCTACCAACAGAAAAAGTTTCTCTTTTATCTACCCTATCAATTCCTTCAAAATCCTGAAAACCTTAATCAAATCACCCCTTAACCTGCTATATTCCAGGGAATACAAGCCTAGTTTATGTAATCTCTCCTCATAATTGTACCCTTGAAGCCCTGGTAACATTCTGGTGAATCTGTGCTGCACTCCTTCCAAGGCCAATAAATCCTTTCCAAGGTGTGGTGCCCAAAACCATACACAATACTCCAGATGTGGTCTAACCAGGGCTTTGGTAACTGGTATTAACAGAGGGAGCTGGTCAAGGAGGTATTGTCAGCTCGTTTGGTTCTTCTCTCCCAGCCCTGCCTTTCGATCTGTTTCATTTCCTTTCCAGTTTTGACAAAGGGTTTTGACCTGAAACGTCGACTCTAACTTCTCTCCACGGATGTTGCCTGGCCTGCTGAGTTTTTCCAGCATTTTCTGTTGTTATTTCGGATTTCCAGCATCTGCAGTATTTTGCTATCGTACTAATGTCAGCCTTTGTTTGGTAAGGCCCTGACTGAGAATAAGTGGACAGAAATTCAGAACACGTACTGGTAAAATAAAGACAGAAACGCTAACTTTGTAAAAGGAATTGGTTTCTTTTCAATTTCGTTCAAAATACAGTTCTACACATATATGGGAATTAATTGATATGCTAAGTTTGCACTTCTCACCCACAACCAAATGTACAACAGCAACATTGCAGATTAAAAATCTCACCATCAATATGATAAAGAACTTGCATTTATATGGAAATAAAATCTGAAAATGCTGCAAATACTCAGCAGGTCAGGCAGCATCAGTGGAGCGAGAAACATAGAAACATAGAAATATAGAAGATAGGAGCAGGATTAGGCCATTCGGCCCCTTGAGCCTGTTCCGCCATTTAATGCGATCATGGCTGATCATCCAAATTCAGTACCCTGCCTCTGCTTTCTCCCCATATCCCTTGATCCCTTTAACCTTAAAAAATATATCTAACTCCTTCTTGAATATATTTAATGAATTGGCCTCAACTGCCTTGTGTGGTAGAGAATTCCACAGGTTCACCACTCTCTGGGTGAAGAAATTCCTCCTCATCTCAGTCCTAAATGGCTTACCCCTTATCCTTAGACTGTGACCCCTGGTTCTGGACTCCCCCACCATCGGGAACATCCTTCCTGCATCTAGTCTGTCTAGTCCTGTTAGAATTTTATAAGTTTCAATGAGATCCCCTCTCATTCTTCTAAACTCCAGCGAATATAAGCCTAATCGGCCCAATCTCTCCTCATATGTCATTCCTGCCATCCCAGGTATCAGTCTGGTGAATCTTCGCTGCACTCTCTCCAGGGCAAGAACATCCTTCCTCAGATAAGGTGACCAAAACTGCACACAATACTCAAGGTGTGGTCTCACCAAGGCCCTGTGCAACTGCAGCGAGACAATCCTCTCGCTATGAAGGCCAACATAACATTTGCCTTCTTAACCGTCTGCGGCATGTGCATGCTTACCTTCAGCGACTGGTGCATAAGGACACTCAGGTCTCATTGCACTTCCCCTTTTCCCAATCTATTGCCATTCAGATAATAATCTGTCTTCCTGTTTTTGCCACCAAAGTGGATAACCTCGCATTTATCCACATTATACTGCATTTGCCATACATCTGCCCAATCACCCAACCTGTCCAAATCATACTGGAGTTTCTCTGCATCCTCCTCACAGCACACACGCCCACCCAGCTTTGTGTCATTTGCAAACTTGGAGATATTACATCTAGCTTCCTTGTCTAGATCATTTATATATATTGTGAATAGCTGGGGTCCTAGCACTGATCCCTGCAGTACCCCACTAATCACTGCCTGCCACTCAGAAAAATACCTGTTTATTCCAACACTTTGCTTCCTGTCTGCCAACCAGTTCACTATCCAAGACGGTATCTTACCCCCAATCCCATGTGCTTTAACTTTGCACCCTAATCTCTTATGCAGGACCTTATCGAAAGCCTTCTGAAAGTCCAAATACACCACATCCACTGGTTCTCCCTTATCTATTCTACCAGTTACATCCTCAAAAAATTCCAGTAGATTAGTCAAGCATGATTTACCTTTTGTAAATCCATGTTGACTTTGTCCGATCCTGTCACTGTTTTCCAAGTACTCTGCTATTACATCTTTTATAATAGACTCTAGCATTTTCCCCATTATCGATGTCAGACTTACCGGTCTATAATTCCCCATTTTCTCTCTACTACCTTTTTTAAATAGTGAGGTTACATTAGCTATCCTCCAATCCATGGGAACTGTTCCAGAGTCTATATAAATTTGGAAGACGACCAGCAATGCATCTACTATTTCTAGGGCCACTTCCTTAAATACCCTAGGATGTAGATTATCAGGCCCATGGGATTTATCGGCCTTCAATGCCCTCAATTTCCCTAATACCATTTCCCTACAAATACTGATTTCATTCAATTCCTCCCTCTCATTAGACCCTATGTTCCCCAACATCTGTGGGAGATTATTTGTGTCCTCCTTTGTGAAGACAGAACCAAAGTATGTATTCACAGGAAACTCTTTTTTATCCGGCACCAATGGGACCGGCGTGGTGCCGGTTTATCAAAAAGTCCGGATTACAGAGAGGTATAGGTAAAAGGTACGAGAGCTCTGTACACAGCAACAAATCCAGGCTTCCCTGTTGCTTAGCAACAGGTGCAGGAACCCCAGCCACAGACCAAGCGTCCCTGTTGCTTAGCAACAAGTGCAGGAACCCCGATTACATAGCCACAGATCCAGTAACGGCCACTAATATGAAGTAAAACTTACCTGAACCTACTCCTGAATTTTGCCGGTTAAGAGAGATTTCCGGTTATTTAGGTGCCGGTAAATCGAAAGTTTCCTGTAATTCGTCTGCCATTTCTTTGTTCCCCATTATAAATCCCCTGATTCTCACTGCAAGGGACCTACGCTTGACTTCACCAATCTTTTTCTCTTCACATATCTATAGAAACTTTTACAGTCAGTTTTTATGTTCCTTGCAAGCTTACTCTCATACTCTATTTTCCCCCTCTTAATTAATCCCTTTGTCCTCCTGTGCTGAATCCTAAACTGCTCCCAATCCTCAGGTTTGCTGCTTTTTCTGGCCAAATTATATGTCCTCTCCTTGGATCTTATGGTATCCCTAATTTCCCTTTTTAGCCACAGTTGAGTCGCCTTTGTTTTATTTTTATGCCAAACAGGGATGAACAAATTCTGTAGTTCATCCATGCGATCTTTAAATGTTTGCCATTGCCTATCCACCATCAGCCCTTTAAGTAACATTCCCCAATCCATTCTAGCCACCTTGTGCCTTATACCATCATAGTTTCCTTTATTTAATTTCAGGACCCTAGTCTCTGAGTCAACTACTTCACTCTCCATTTTAATAAAGATTTCCAATATATTATGATCGCTCCTCCCCAAGGGGCCTCGCACAACAACATTGCAAATTAATCCTTTCTCATTACATAATACCCAGTCTAAGATGGCCTGATCTCTAGTTGGTTCCTCAACATATTGGTCCAGGAAACCATCCCGTATACACTCTAAGAATTCCTCCTCCACAGTATTGATACTAATTTGGTTAGACCAATCTATATGTAGATTAAAGTCACCCATGATAACTGCTGTGCCCTTATTGCACGCATCTCTAATTTCCCATTTAATACCATCCCCAATCTCAGCATTACTTTTTGGGGGTCTGTATACAACTCCCACTAACGTTTTCTGCTCCTTGGTATTTCTCAGCTCTGCCCATACAGATTCCACATCAACAGAGCTAATATCTTTCCTTACTATTGTGTTAATCTCCTCTTTAACCAGCAATGCTACCCAACCTCCTTTTCCTTTTTTCCTGTCCTTCCTGAATATTTAATACCCCTGGATGTAGAATTCCCAGACTTGGTCATCCTGGAGCCATGTCTCCATAATCCCAATGATATCATATCCATTTACATCTGTTATGAATGCTCCTCGCATTAAGACACAAAGCCTTCAGGCTTGATTTTTTAACACTCTTAATCCGTTTAGAATTATTATTTACTGTGGCCCTGTTTGATTCACACCCTTGATTTCTCTGCCTTCCACTTTTGCTTTTCTCCTTCCTGTCTTTTGTTTCTTTCCTTGCTTCCCTTTCCTCTGTCTCCTTGCACAGGTTCCCAACCCCCTGCCATTTTAGTTTAAACCCTCCCCAACAGCACTAGCAAATACTCCCCCTAGGACATCGGTTCCGGTCCCGCTCAGGTGCAAACCGTCCAGTTTGTACTGGTCCCAACTCCCCCAAAACCGGTTCCAATGTCCCAGGAATTTGAATCCCTCCCCCTTGCACCATTCCTCTAGCCACGTATTCATCTGAAATATCCTTCTATTTCTACTCTGACTAGCATGTGGCACTGGTAGCAATCCTGAGATTACTACCTTTGAGGTCCTATTTTTTAATTTACCTCCTAAATCCCTTTATTCAGCTCTTAGGACCTCACCCATTTTTTACCTATATGCACCATGACAACTGGCTGTTCACCCTCCCCCTCCAGAATGCCTTGCAGCTGCTCCGAGACATCCTTGATCCTTGCACCAGGGAGGCAACATACCATGCTGGAGTCTTGTTTGCGGCCGCAGAAACGCCTATCTATTCCCCTTACAATAGAATCCCCTATCACTATAGCTCTCCCTCTGTTTTTCCCTCCCGTCCTGTGCAGCAGGACCACCCATGGTGCCAGAAAGTTGGATGCTGCTGCCTTCCCCCGATAAGCCATCCCCCTCAACAATATCCAAAGTGGTATACCTGTTTGAAAGGGGGATGGCCACAGGGGACCCCTGCACTACCTGCCTGCGCCTACTACTCTGCCTGGTGGTCACCCATTCCCTTCCTGCCTGTGCAGCCTTTACCTGCGGTGTAACCAACTTCCTAAACATGTTATCCACGATGTGCTCAGCATCGCAAATGCTCCAGTAGGTATCCATTCGCAGCTCCAGCGCTGCAATGCAGTCTGACAGTAGTTTCAGCTGGATACACTTCCCGCACACATGGTCATCAGGGACACAGGATGTCCCTGATTTCCCACATAGTGCCGGAGGAGCATGCCACAGGGCCGAGCTTTGTTGCCATGACTTACCATTTAATTAATTCAAATTAAATTAAATCAAATCAATGCCACTAATTACACTACAATTTAATGATATACTCAAGGACCCTTGTTTACCAGCACTTCCCGCTACACAACAGAGACCGTAGAAACTATAAACCACAAAAATTAAGTTTGGAAACAAGTGAGAAAGAGAGAAATACTCACCAACCAATCACTTACCTGCTTTCTGGTGACATCACACTTCGATTTCTTTTTACTTCTCTCTCTCCTCTCGCTGGCTCTGTGCCTCTCGCAGGTCCGCCGCTCAGCTCCAGTCCCAGGCCTCCTCACCGTGCTCTTTTTATCCTCCTCTCACTGACTCTGTGCCTCTCGCAGGTCCGCCGCTCAGCTCCAGAGTTAACGTTTCAGGTCGATGACCCTTCGTCAGTTCTGATGAAAGTTCATCGACCTGAAACATTAACTCTGTTTCTCTCTCCACAGATGCTGCCTGACCTGATGAGTATTTCTAGCATATTCTGTTTTTATTTCAGATTTCCAGCATCCATAGTATTTTGCTTTGGTATTTGCATTTATATAGCACCTATAACAACCTCAGGACATCCCAAAGCGCTTCATAGCCAATGAAGTACTTTTGAAGTGTAGTCGCTGTTGTAATGTAGGAAATGTGGCAGCCAATTTGCGCACAGCAAGCTCCCACACGCAGCAATGAAACAAATGACCAGATAATCTGTTTCAGGTGTTGGTCGAGGCCAGGACACCGTGGAGAACTCCCCTGCTCTTCTTCAAATAGTGTCATGGAATCGTGTACATCCACTTGAAAAGGCAGACAGGGCCTCATTTTAATGTCTTATCTGAAATATGACACTTCCGACAACATAGCACTCCCTCAGTACTACACTGAAGTGTCAGCCTGGATTTTGTGCTCAAGTCCCTGGAGTGGGAGCACAACCGTCTGGCTCAGAGCCAAGAGTGCGAGCAACTGAGCCATGACTGACACCAATAATGCATCATTAATAAACATGGCAATGTCTAAATTTGCATTGAATCCTTTGGATTGGTAACTAAACTGTTGCTTAACCCCTAAAGGCAGGTAGTTTTATGGGAAATCAGCCTGCAAGAGCCAATATAGTCTGCAGCCATGACAAGAGCCATCTACAAACATTCCTTTCTCAGGCAGCCATCAACCACATGTCAGCAGAAAAAAAATGACTCCTAGTATAATATTCATAACGGAGCCCTTCTTAGAGCCTCTGTACTTTTCCTAAACTCAGAGCAGACGTGCTGAATTTGTTGATGCCCAGGGAAGGGGGCAACGATTGATTTCTACTAAAAAAAAACCCTGTTTTCATATCCATTAATTCAGACTGTTCCATTCATTTCGGGAAGGTCGGTTTGGATGCTGATGATATTGCCACCAGTGTCCACACCTGGCCTTCCAGCTACTGCTGCTTGCATCAATTTTAGTCTGGGATGGTCAATCTAATTGTGAAATAAAACCCTCCAACGCCAATGAATTTTTCAAAGCAGCAATCGTGGTGGTAGATTCAATACACATCTGCAGCTCCAGGATATGATGCTTGATTCCATTTTGAAGCGGAACCTTTGCAGTTCTTTCTTGAAAATATTGTGGCTCATCCAAGTGGAGCCTTTCCAGTTTCTAATGCTTATCAACAAACGAAACAAAACTTTCTTAGGTTGGCAGGACATTTAACACATTTTTTAAAATTAACTTATGCTGCCATTTGAAAATCTACTGGGTCAAAATCCTGGAACTCCCTACCTAACAGCACTGTAGGAGTACCTTCATCTCAAGGACTGCGGCAGTTCAAGACGAAGGCCCACCACCACCTTCTCAAGGGCAACCATGGATGGGTATTACATGCCGACCTTGCCAATGATGTACATATCACAAGAATGAATATAAAAGAAAGTCACTGTTCAACTTTATGACTAGAGATAAGATACCAACAACAATGCTATCCATTTATAACTGGACTTTTTACTTTGCATTCTACCATAGTGTGGTCTGCACAGAGTGATCTTAAATGGAGTGCTTCTAAACAGAGTGCTAAAGTTGGGAATTTGGAGAGAGTGGGAATTCGGAGCAGAGGGGCGAAGGAGGTGCTGCTTTTTGCACCCAATACCTGTAGTGCTTTGTGTTACAGGTAAATATTTAATTTAAGCTTCCTAAAACTTAAACTAGAGCTAGTAGTTAGTTAAAAAACTAAACTGTAAACTAAGTTACTTAAATACATAAATTTAATTAATTAAATAAATAAAACAAGGTTATATAAGGATGGCAGTGCAGGTGGTGTGCTGTGAGAGTTTGTGGAGAGCATCGGGATCCCGGACAAACACGTTTGCAGTAAGTTGCTGCATCTTGAGGAACTTCAGTGCAGAGTTTTTGAGCTGGAGTCTGAGGTGCAGACATTCGGGGCATCAGGGATGGGGAGCGTTACCTAGACACTTTGATCCAGGAGGCAGTCACACCCCTTAGGTTAGGTAGTGGTACAGGTCTGGTTAGTGGTCAGGGACAGGAGGGTGTGACTGCAACTCAGGCAGGTAAGGGAACCCCAGGTGCAGTGCTGGAGGAGCCTCAGCCTTTGCCCTTGTCCAACAGGTACGAGATTCTTGCTGCCTGTGTGGATGAGAGCAAAGTCTGCAGGGTGGATGAACAAACTAACCATGGCACCATGGTACAGGAGGCCATTCAAGTGGGGGGAATGAAAAGGAATGTTGTAGTGGTAGGGGACAGTATAGTCAGGGGAATAGATGCTGTTCCCTGTAGCTGCAACCGGGAGTTCCAAAGGCTGTGTTGCCTGCCTGGTGGCAGGGTTAAGGATATCTTCTCATGGCTGGAGAAGAATTTGGAGTGGGAGGGGGAGGATCCAGTTGCCGTGGTCCACGTAGGAACCAACAACATATGTAGAAGTAGGAATGAGGTTCTGCTGAGAGAGTTTGAGGAGCTAGGGGCCAAATTAAAAGGCAGAACCTCAAAGGTAATAATATTTGCATTGTTACCTGAGCCATGCGCAAATTGGCAGAGGGACAAGCAGATCAGAGAGTTAAATGTGTGGCTCAAAGAGTGGTGTGGGAGTGAGGGGTTTTGATTCTTGGGGCACTGGCACCAGTACTGGGGAAGAGGGAGCGGTTCCGTTGGGATGGGCTCCAGTTAAACCGGGCCGAGACCAGTGTCCTGGTGAATCAAATAACTAGGGCTGTAGATAGGGTTTTAAACTAAAAAGGTGGGGTGGGGGGCGCGGTGGGGGCTGCAGGTGAGGGGAAATTGAGAAATCCAAAGAGAAAAGTCAAGGCAATGGAGTGGTGTAGCAATTTGGGTCAAGATAAGGATGTTATGTTCATTAATAACTAGTCGTTTTTATTAAGAACAGCTAGCTTTTGCTAGACACTTTATTGAGCACATGTGGACTAGGTACAGTATCTGTAGAGGCCTCCATCTTGACTGCTGCCTTGTGGGTAGCCTGGTGCATCATGGGTAGCCCACTCTTATATACATACAGCACCACCTAGTGTACCATTCCAGAATGACAGGTTACTGATCATTACATCCCCCTTTCTTTGAGGTTAAACAAAATCAGTATCAATCAATATCAATCAATCATAACAACATAAACATCTTCAACAGTCAATACATTTTCAATGTAGTTTTCTTTGTACTCAAAGATTAAGTCTATCAGGTTACTTCACGTGTGGATCTTCTCAGCAAAGGTAAGTCTGATGTGTTTTCATGAGAGCCTGTATGTGTATTTGTGTTAGATTGTTCTGGTGGTGAGTGACAAGATTCAGTTGCGGCATTGTCATCGATTTGCTCTTCGATAGTCTCTTGTGTTTTTAGGAGGGAACGGCGGTTCTTCCTGAGAATCTGTCCTTCCTCAGTTCTAACAGTGTATGACCTTGGTCCTACTTCCTCAAGAACTGTAGCTTTCCTGTTCCGTGCATCTGGATCTTCAATCCTGA
This sequence comes from Somniosus microcephalus, assembly GCF_052327205.1. NCBI lineage: Eukaryota > Metazoa > Chordata > Chondrichthyes > Squaliformes > Somniosidae > Somniosus > Somniosus microcephalus. The sequence continues at coordinate 16,695,522 of NC_141000.1, read as the reverse complement.
CAACATCATCCCTTGTCAATGGTTTCAGAGTTTTGGATGACTTGTCATAGTATGATTTCTGTTTCAGCTTTAACAGTTGAAGTCTCTGTCTCAGTTCCTTACTCCGCTTTCCTTTTGCACAGCAGGGTAGCGTGGTAGGCAACTTGCGACCCATTAGGAGTTCAGCAGGTGAAGAACCAGAGTCTAAAGGTGAGGCTCAGTAGCTCAGCAGGGCAAGATAAGGATCAGACTTGCTTTCTGTCGCTTTCTTCAGTAGCTGCTTGAGAACTTGAACACCTTTCTCTGCCTTACCATTCGACTGAGCATACAAAGGACTGGATGTGATGTGTTGAAAGTCATAATGTGCTGCAAACTGTTGCCACTCCTTACAGTTGAAGCACGGACCATTGTCGCTAACAGCAATCCTGGGAATTCCATGTCTGGCGAAGATGGATTTCACATGCATTATGACACTGCTTGCTGTGGTGCTTGAGAGCAGTGCCATCTCAGGATAGTTAGAATAGTAGTCAATCACTATTAGATAGTCTTTACCATTTAAATGAAAAAGGTCCATACCAACATTTTGCCATGGTGCTGTTGGTATGTCAGTTACTATCATTGGTTCCTTTGCTTGTTTGTTTTGGTGTTTCTGACATGTCTCACATTTGCCTATCATGTTCTCAATGTCCTTATTTATGCCAGGCCAATAAACAGCGTCTCTTGCTCTCCTTTTGCATTTTTCAATTCTGAGGTGTCCCTCATGAATCCTTTTGAGCATGTCTTGACGTAGAGCCTGTGGAATAACTATTCTGTTCTGTTTTAGTATAGTCCACTTGCGACACTCAATTATGACCTTATGTGAAAATATTTTGGACAGGAACCTTTTGGCCAACCATGATGAATGTTCTCTATTATTGTTTGTAATACTGTATCTTTTACTGTTTCTTCTGCTATTTGCTTTGATTTTGTGTCTGACACGGGCAGCGCAGCAGTGACCATACTCACATGAACATCCACGTCTTCTTCAGTAGAGCTCACATGACTCATTGTGGGTGCTCGGGATAGTGCATCTGCTAACACTATGTATTTGCCTGGTGTGTAGATCAGTTCAAAGTCATATCTTTGCAGCATCATCGTGAGTCGTTGAATCCTTGGAGACATCTCATTCAGGTTCTTTTTTATGATGGCAACCAGTGGGCTGTGGTCTGTCTCAACTGTGAAGGTGGGAAGTCCATATATGTAGCCATGAAACTTTTCTAGTCCAACTACCAAGCCGAGACATTCCTTTTCAATCTGGGCATATCGACACTCAGTATCAGTCATAGACCTGGAGGCATAGGCAACAGGCTTCCAATCTTCACCCTCTGCTTGTAGCAACACCGCACCTAGGCCATCTTTTGATGCATCCGTTGACACTTTGATTCTTTTTGTTGGGTCAAAGAAGGTGAGTACAGGTGTGGTTGTCAGCACTGTTTTGAGGTTTATCCACTCTTGTTCATGTCTTTCTGTCCATGCGAACTCATTTATTTTACATAGCAGGTCTCGCAGACAGGCTGTCTTGGCTGACAAGTTAGGAATGAACTTTCCAATGAAGTTTATCATCCCCATGATGCGTAGCACTCCTTTTTTGTCAGTGGGTCGGGGCATTTTGAGTATGGCGTTTACTTTTTCCATATCTGGCTCTATTCCTTTACCAGATAGATTATCTCCTAGGAAAGTGACTTCCTGGACGTCAAACTGACACTTGGCTTTGTTGAGCTTCAGTCCATTCCGGCGTATGCTCTGTAGCACTTTAGTCAGTCTCTCATTGTGTTCTTTCAGTGTGGAGCCCTAGATGATGATGTCATCAACATAGACCCGAACTCCTTCCAGACCTTCAATTATGTGTTCCATCGCTCTATGAAAGATTTCAGATGCAGATATTATCCCGAAAGGCATTCTGAGGAAACAATACCTGCCAAATGGTGTGTTGAAGGTACAGTATTTGGTGCTCTCTTCATCCAGTTTTAGTTGCCAAAATCCTTGTGAGGCATTGAGCTTTGTAAAGTATCTGGCACCTGACATTTCACTGGTGATTTCTTCTCGCTTGGGAATCTGGTAGTGTTCACATTTTATGTTTGCATTTAAGTCCTTTGGATCCATGCATATTCTTAGATCATTGTTCTTTTTCTTTACACATACCATGGAGTCTGTTGGCTCTTCGACTTTCCTGATGACTCCTAGTGTGGTCATTCTGTCCAGTTCATTCTTGAGCTGGTCACGCAGGGGTGCTGGAACTCTTCGTGGAGCATGTACCACTGGCTGAGCATCCTCCTTTAGCTGGATCTTGTAAGTGAATGGTAGAACTCCAAATCCTTTGAACACATCCTGGAAATTATTCACTATCGAATCCACCGAGTCATCTGGTCTGCTTATGGCACAGTTTATATGGTAGGCTCTCTTGACCAGTTCTAAGTCCTCACAAGCTTTGTCACCCAGTAGTGAATCAAGTCCTTCAGCCACAACAGAAAACATGAGATGATGCACTTTGTCTTTGACTGTCACTTTAAGTCTGCATACACCTAAGCTATCTATTTTCTGTCTATTATAGTCCTTCAGTAGTACTGACTTTTTCTGTATTTTGGGCTTTTCTTTCATATTGTTAATGTCACTCATACTGATTAAGTTTGCTTTTGCCCCAGTGTCTAGTTTCAATGTAACTAATGCTCCATTTACCTGCAGTGGGATCATCCATTTGTCCTCTTTTACTGCATTAACTTTATGTTCAGCATTGTTAATTCCTGAGGGCTGCACATTTTCTGTATCCGTTTTGATATTGTCACATGACACCATTCCTACAAAACATGTCTCACTTAAATCAGTGTCCTCAATCACATTAACTCGTTGCCCTTTCTTTGTTTTTACTTTTGAAAAGCATTGTTTGGCAAAGTGATTCTTTCCATTACACTTTGTGCACATTTTTCCAAACGCTGGGCATTGTCTTAACTGGTGTTGGTAACCACAGCGTTTACAATTAAAAATTTCATCCTATGATTGCTTTTCATTTCTGTTCTGCCCACGTTTCTTCCCCTTGTAGGACACAGCACCGACAGCAGCATTATCACTCATTACAATCGCATCATTATTGATTTCACTGAAAGTCTTCGCGTGCTTTCGAGCTAGCTCACTGGCTTGGCATATTTTCACAGCATTTTCCAATGTTAGTTCGGTTTCTCTCAACAGATGTTCCCTGACCTTTTTATCATGAATACCAAGCACAATTTGGTCACGAATCATGGATGCTTTCAGCTCAGAGAAATTACGGCCTAGAAATTCACTTTGGGCCCGCCAGCTGGCGTGCGCCCAAAAGTTAGCGCTGAGCGCAGAGCCAGTTGCGCCCGTCAGATATTCAGTTTTTGCGCCCCAAGTCAGAACCGGGCGCTATTCCAGGGTGTGCCCGCCCCTGCTTGGGGCACTGAAACTGAATTTCAGTGCTCTAGGCACCGCTGCGCCACCCGCTGCGGAGCGGCAGGCTGCGGTACTGCAGGCCTCCTCCTTCTCTTAAGGGGGAGGTGCCTGCAACGGGGAGATCGCCGCTGGATAGTGCCGGCAAATGAGCCCGGCACCACGGAGAAGTGCCGGGTTCGCGGAAAGCAGCCGGCAATGCCACGGGGAGGGTGGTGGAGGAGGCCGGGGAAGGAGGTGCGGGCAGGCGGCCGCCGAAAAAGCGGCCGGCCACATCTCCACCTTAAAGCACCCCACTAAGGCTACAGGACGGCCCCGTTTTCTGATCGCTGTTTGCGGCCGCTGCGGAAGAGGTGGCCGCAACTAAATATGGCGGTCGGGCCAGTAGCGGGGCGGTAGCGGGGCACTGCGCACACCGATGACATCATCGGTGGTGGCGCAGCGCTACTGGCTAATGCCGCCATTACCGCAGCGCTGAATATCGGCGAAAGCTCAGCAAGTGGCGCAAAAGCCCTCTTTGGGCGAAAACTGGGCACAAAGCCTACTGAATTTCTAGCCCTACATGTCTGTGCTTTCAGTTTCAGATCAGTCAAAAAGCTATCAAAAGTCTCATTTTGCCGCTGTGTCCGAGAACAGAACATGTACCTTTCATAGGTCTCATTCTTTTTGGGAGAACAATGTGTATCAAATTTCTTTAGTACATCTTCTAATTTTTCTCTGTTCTCCTCTGGATTAAATACAAATGTATTAAATACCTCTATCGCCTATGGGCCTGCAACCGTGAGCAGTAACGCTATTTTCCTTGCGTCTGGCTTCGTACCGTACCCGATGGCAGCAATGTAGAGTTCGAATTGTTGTTTAAAAGTCTGTCAATTGTAGTCGACATTTCCTGTGAGTTTCAAACGCTCTGGTGGCTTCAAATTCTCCATGTCGCGTTGCACAATATTCAGCAGATCTTACCAATCCTGGTACCATGTTATGTTCATTAATAACTAGTCGTTTTTATTAAGAACAGCTAGCTTTTGCTAGACACTTTATTGAGCACATGTGGACTAGGTACAGTATCTGTTGTGGGTAGCCCACTCTTATATACATACAGCACCACCTAGTGTACCATTCCAGAATGACAGGTTACTGATCATTACAAAGGAGAGTGTGACAGGAAGGGACAGAGGGGGAAAAATTCAGTTGGTTAGTGCCTCCCATTAGCACCTGCAGAGGGCGGTAACGGGGAGCTGATGCAGTAGTGCCGGGGTGAGGTAATTCCAGCAGCACACGGCAAATCTGGACCACCCGTTGCGCTGCTTCATTCTCCGTGCCCTGGCACTACTGCATCAGGGACTCCCTCCCTATCAGCACTGTGGGAGTACCTTCACTACACCAACTGCTGCAGTTCAAGAAGGCGGCTCACAGGGGAGTCAAGGGATATGGGGATCGGGCAGGAAAGTGGAGTTGAGGTCGAAGATCTGCCATGATCTTATTGAATGGCGGAGCAGGCTCGAGAGGCCATATGGCCTACTCCTGCTCCTAATTCTTATATTCTTATGTTCTTAGTTCTATAATTCCATTAGGTTACAAATAATCATGGCTTCAAACTTTGCAACTGCACTATTATGCAATGGAATTTTTTACTATTAATGCAGACTTGAACATCCTCAGAAGATGCTTTGTTGTGGTGTATGGGCGCACTCAAGGAATCCCATTACACGGGAGATGTCAGCAATGAATTGGGAAGCAAAGCAGCAATGGCATGAGAATCAATTGGTCATGGGCTAATTGACTGGCTGCTCTGGTAAGAGGCTGAAAAGTGAAGGTGACATAAAACTCAGCAGAGCCATTGCATTCGTGACACTGCGTCCTTCTCTAGGACATCCTGCAGAATGGTGTCGTTAGAGTGAACTCAAAATGCTTCACGTAAAACATTAGGTAATTTATGTGCCATTCACTTATTAAATCTAAAGTTTCAAAAGCAGTGATTTTACGACCAATAAATAAAATTCTTGAAAATCTTAAGAGGTGAATTTCATTCCTAAAATTTTGAAACTGACAATACAATCAGATTTAACAGTCATTTTGTAATCCACTTTATCAATTACTCCACTAAAGAACTAAGTAAAATTAAACAGATACTTTAAAACATTTTTTCTTGAACTGAATTCCAGCTTCTGTTGTTGCAATTGGCATAGATGCAAAAGGTGGTCACACAACAAACAAAAAGAACGTTGGATTCACATCTCAGAATGACGCAGGATGCAAATTGCCTTGAGGTACAGAGTCTAGCTTAGTGGTTTGGAAAATGAAAAGGAAGGAGCTTCGCAGCAGACGAAAGTTCAGGTTAAAGGGGCAAGGTTGCCTTGTGAGGGAGTTTTCAGGTGGGTACAGTTGCAGGAAGGGGCAAGTACTGACTTCTCCAAAAACTCCATCTTTTACAACGTGATGTTTCTATCTTATGATAGCAAAATACTGCGGATGCTGGAAATCCGAAATAACAACAGAAAATGCTGGAAAAACTCAGCGAGCCAGGCAACATCCGTGGAGAGAGAAATAGAGTCAACGTTTCAGGTCGAAACCCTTCGTCAGGACTGACAAAGGGCTTCGACCTGAAACGTTGACTCTATTTCTCTCTCCACGGATGTTGCCTGGCCTGCTGAGTTTTTCTAGCATTTTCTGATGTTTCTACCTTACATTTGTTTTTAACCCTTCAAACATTGCAGGCAAGTTCAGTCAGTTGGATGCTGTCAATCTGAGAGGGCTGTCACTGAGTATACTTAAAAGCAGAACCTCTTCCTAGTCTGATGCATAAAAATGTGTCATAGATTGATGTCATCATGGAGGTAAGCAGGATATCAGTGTCCCTGACCATCTGAGATGGAGAAACTGGGACTTCGCTGCTGCATGGTGACAGCATTAAATATCTCCGACCCATATTTCATACAAGACTCAGTCACGTTGACTTGACTACAGCACCGAGTAAAATATGATAACCTTAGTCAAGCTGAGTGGCAATCTTTTTACATTCGCATTACTAATTCATATCCGTCTCTTCTCTCCTCCAGGGCCATTAAACAAAGAACAGCAGCCTGTGGCCCTTCCAGACATCGTTTCTTCAGAGGAACCGATTCCTTCTGAGGGTGCACCGTCACAGGACACATGCGAACCAGGCACCAACGCAGATACCAGCACTTTGATGGGTCCAGTTAGATAGTTAGGTGGGATCTCACCTGGTGAATCACAGTTCACAAGTGAGCACGAACAGAGAGTGGTGGTAGGGACAGCTGTGGAGAGTCCACATCACAGGGCACAGTCCCTGGGGGCCATCGATGTAAAGGAGATAGAGGGTCAGCAGAAAATGTGCGAGGTATTGGCAGTCATACCAGGCACACTGTCCACAGTAACACGGAGGATGGAGGAGTCCAGCTCAGGCATTTGTGGATTGATGTCACAGGCCATTGTGAGGATATCTTCCATGGAGAAAGTGGCCTCCTCTGTGGAACTTCAATTGTTGTGTGAAGGAATAAGCTATATTCAGAAAAATACACCATTCTATGAAATATTCTGGCCTTTGAAACATGACAAACTGGGCTTGAAAATTCTAAAAACCTAACAATGGAAAAGCTGTAAACAGCATAAAGGATATTTAGATAAGATAAGTTGTTGACACTGAATCAATAGCCTTATTGAAGCAGAAGGTTTGAGGTGCCAGAAAGTCTGCAGATTGGAAAGAACACAATAGTACATACCCAGTTAAAGTGTCTTAAACCAACACTTCAGAAAGAAACACATAAAAGAAGAAACATATACCTTTGTAAAAATAACATCAAATGAAACACGGAGACACGAACCAGTGTTACAACCAGTTGAGGTAACTAAGAAGACAATGGTGCATCCGGTTGAGGTGTTTTTAATTTACACGTTGTAAAAAGATACAAACAGAAGACCTTGGTAAGAATTACATCAAATAGGTGCACCAGCCATCACATTGTTTTTATGATAAGCTTCGAACACCTAGGGTAGAGACATGAGTCTGCATGCTACAAGCTGAACTGATTGTAAGAATAGCAGGGGTCAACAGAAATATGACTAGAGATAATTAGCTTACATCAGCAGAAAACTTCAAAGGAAATACCACTGAGAAAGGGTATAAAAATTGGACTTTAAATGGGAAGACCGATTTGCTTGAAGGGGCATGCTCTGTAAGTCTACAACTCTTTGAGTCTCGGGGATCAAAAAGGTACTTGTATTTGATCTTGGTGGATATCCTGGAATAAGACTAGGAAATGTAAAAATGTAACAAAGTTAAGATTTGAGAATAAGAATCTCTGATAATAAGATTGTGAAAGCTTTTGTATTTGGAACTGTTAATGTTGCGATTGAAATACTTACTGAAATTACATGTCGGTTCTTTAATAAATCTATATATTTTTAGAATTGTCTCACATAGTACTTCTGTATCAAACTCTCAAACTTAATCTCTGTACACTCTTTGGTGAGGAGTTGCAGAATTCTGGGGGAGTTTTCCGGACCCTCATAATATCCAGAACGTTACAGTCTAGCGAAACTTATTAAAAGTGCTATCTGGAGGACGGTAACATCTTCAAGTTGTTCTTTTCCTTTAGGGAGCGATAGTCCGGACCTTTAGACCCAATTAAGTGTTTTTAGGATTCGGCTACCTCTAACTTTAGTTGAAAGTGAACGTCTGGGGAATACGCCTGATCCGAGGTAGCCCAAAAGGGGCTAGGACTAGTAATAATCTCTTCAGCTGCACTCTAATCAGTCCATGCAGGCCCTGACCATGGCCATGCAAACTATGGATGCCAACATTCCTGCCGCTTTAAAGAGGATGACATATGCCTTAGCTTTGGCATTACAGTGTGTCACTGATCTGCTCCAAGCTGCTCTTCCACAGAGAGGTAGGAGTGATGTGCTGCTGGCCCAGGAGAGTGATGATGGTGAAAGGGTACATGGAAGTGGGAACTCCACTCAAAAGCCGGAATTTTGCCAGCGCTCAATGGATGGAATGGGTGGCGGGCGGGTCAGCTGTTAAATTTTAAATGATTGACAGCGGGTAAGGAACCCACTGTCATAACGCATAACATGAATCGGCCATTCATGAAAGAAAGACTTGTGAAGTGATGCTGAGCTGCCTGCGGGTGGCACTGTCCAGGGAGAGTATAAATACTTGGGCACGGGCCCAGCTTGCGCAGGGACATTCGTAACAGGAACTAGTGAAGGACACAACTAGACCTCCATGTTGTAAAACAGTTGATTAAAGCTTTGTTTAACGCTTAGACCAAGTGCCTAGTAGTTTTCTTACATCAACGCGCACACTGGACATTCCCATCATCAGGTCTGCCGGCATTGAGCAGACCCAAAAGGCAGCGATGGGGGAGGCAACTAAAATCATTAGTGGTTTGTTTACAGCCACTTAACAATGTTTTTTTCCCAGCATTTTGAATTTGACCGGTCACCCACAGGTTTCCCGTTGTGGTTAGACCTCGTCTGTGAAGCTGAGGCAGGAGGTCAGTGGCCATAGAATCAGCTGATGAGTTGACAGCTTCAAATGTTAAGTCAAAGCTCCCAGCTGATCGAGATATGCTCCCTTAACCACTAGCTTCTCTAAACTACATTTCCACTACAGATTCAGGATGCTGCAAGTCTTTACACAAGTCTCCATCTAGTCTGACCTCATTACCTCTCCTACCATTGACAGATCACTTCTGTCATCTCTACTTCACCTGCCATCCATTCCATCAGCGTTGGTGCCCTTGAAACTCTCTCACCTTGGTCCTCAGAATCTGACCATGATCAGCCCCAAAACCAGCAGCACCAGGCACACCAGCAGCACCAACAACAACACCAACATTCTCCGCAATCAACTGATGCTCTACAGGATACAGGGCATCAGCAGCCGACCACATTGCTGCCCGGGAGGCTAGGGATGGCCTCACCATGGCCGCATTTACTTCCCTTGATGCTGTACACCTTGGCTGCCACATGATGCACCAGGTTGGCACCACCACACACCAACACTATAAAGCATCCCTACAATGCCCAAGCCATTCCTTTCACGCTCATCAGCATTGCGGGGGGTACCGTTATGTCTCACCAGTCACTGCAACTCACTAAGCCACTTCCAAAGGTGCACACAAATCTGTCCAAGAGTGCAAAGTGTTGAAAATAAAGATTTTAATGTTTGACAGCATATTAACAGAAATTTTACATGAACATTGGCTAAAACACCCAAGCGCCTACCCTTGTGTGTTGTTAGTTGGTATGATTGGACTAGGGTGAGGGTGAGGGTGAGGGGTGGCTAGTGAGATGGGGATGTGATAATATAGATAGAGAGGGATGGGTGGAGGTGCAAGGTAAGTTGGTGTGAGTAAGGATGTGTAGGAGTAGGGTAGGGAAGGCAGAGTGATGGGGATGTGATGAGTGGCACAGCAGGATAAGGTTGAGTGTGACTTTGCAGTGACATTTTATGACCTACTGAGATCATTGAAAGCTTTGCACCACTGTAGCCAGGTGCTCCTGACCACATCCCTGCTTGTGCCCACCTGTGCAATGTGCAACCAGGCTGCATTGATCTCCTGGGGAGATCTCTTCTGCCCATGGGAAGGGAAGAGAACCTCCTTGCGTGCTGTTACTCCCTCCATAAGCATATGGAGTGAGTCAAGGGGAAGCCTGGGTGCAACCCTACACCTCTGCGCAGTGCTTGTCAGTCAAATGTCAAACTAAATTTGGGCATGGTCCCTTTAAGGAAACTGGTTGATGATGCATCATATATGACGTTAGATGGAGTCAGCAGCAGAGCCGAGACCCGCCACCGACATTGCCCGACGAGGTAGGGTAAATCGTGGCCAAAGTGTTCCCACATCTCACGCATTGCGCCGCACCTCCCCACCCCCACTGCCCCCAACCAGGACCCGACATTTTGCCTTGTGTCCTGATGGCCGAGTCTGCCCCTGCACAGATGCAGGTGGAGCAGTCTTTGGCGGGGCCCTCACGGGATTCAACTCCCAGAGGTCATCGGCCGCAAGCATCTCAGATGCCCAGAAATTCGGGTCAGGGGCTTCCTGCGGCTGCAAGCCCCCGACCTGCACTTACCTAGCGCGCCGGTCATTGTGCTGTGGGCCCACGTGGGATTCCGATCCTGGGCCTCCTCCAACGGCCGGCGCGCAGTGCTTGCGGATCCCAGGTGCGCAGTTAGTTCGATGCGTCCCCTGGGATTACGTGGGCCATGGAGAGCCAATCGTAGCAGGGAATGCTTCATTCATAAGTTTGACAGGAAGAGCTGTCAAACCTATAAATACTATAAGCCCTAAAACATCACTAAAACCTCAAATAATTTTTTTTTTAAATCACATTTTTAAAATAAACTATTTTAACATGAAATAACTATTATAAACAATAATTTAAATTTTTGAAAAAATGAATTACATTTTCTAACGGAGCTAAAAATAAACTTACCTTTCTTTAAAGTATTTAAAAATAATAAACCTGTGGAAAAAAGTTTTAATTTTAATTAATTCACCACTTACCTTGTTAAAAGCAGGCCTTGCGCCTGCTTTTTTAAAGTGTAACGGCTGGAGCCTTAACCTCCTGGAAAAACCTGGAAAAAAAATGTAAGTTCAATGCGCAAGCGCAGCCTCTCCGGCGCACGCGTTCCACCACTGAACCCCTTCCTTTAAGGGAACGGAAGTGCCGGTTTCCCGCGCATGCGCAGTGCATGCATGAAACCGGCACTTCCATTGGGCCTACGGGTGAGTACCCCGTGCGTACTCACCCGTGGAGACCCGAATTTCTGGGCCATAGAATCATAGAATGCTTACAGCACAGAAGGAGGCCATTCGGCCTGTCGAGCCCATGCCGGCTCTCTGCAAGTGCACTTCAGCTAGTCACACATCCCCGGCCTTTCCCCGTAGCTTGCAAATTTTTTCCCCTCAGGTACTTATCCAATTCCCTTTTGAAAGCCATGATTGAGTTTACCTCCACCACCCTTTCAGGCAGTGCATTCCAGATTCTAACCACTCGCTGTGTAAAAAAGTTTTTCCTCATGTTGCCTTTGTTTCTTTTGCCAATCACCTTGAATCTGTGTCTTCTGGTTCTCGACCCTTCCACCAATGGGAACAGTTTCTCTCTATCTACTCTGTCTCAACCCCTCATGATTTTGAACACCTCTATCAAATCTCGTCTCAACCTTCTCTGCTCTAAGGAGAACAACCCCAGCTTCTCCAGTCTATCCACATAACTGAAGTCCCTCATCCCTGGAATCATTCTCGTAAATCTTTTCTGCACCCTCTCTAAGGCCTTCACATCCTTCCTAAAGTATGGTGCCCAGAATTGGACACAATGGACTGGATTTTGTCAATGGAGGCGACTTGGAGGCAGGGCTGCAGCTTGTCATGTAAATGTCCCGCCTCCATCCTCGCCTGACCATTCAGAGGGATTTTCCCCTGATTGAGTTTGTTAAGCCCGCCCTGCGGGTTCAGCAGGCCAATTAGGGAAGAAATCATTGACAGATCACGCCAACGTCAGATGTGCTATCTGTCAAGATTTCTTGAAAGAATAAATGACAGCGTTTGACAGCTCTGTGAAGCTGTCAAACACTGACATTCTCTTGAGTTTGATTAGTTTTTGTGGTGAGGACTGAAAAAACATTGTAAAAAAGTAAATTTCAGATGTCTGATGGATTGGAGGGTCCATCAGCCATTACCTGAAATTGACAAGGTGGATGTCTGCTCTCCCGGTCCAGCACGGCTAAAGGCTACAGAAGTAAAAAAGGGTAAGTGAACACTTTTTTAAACTCATCACTCACCTTGCATACTTACCACTCCACACTTGCACCCATCACTCACCTCTACACCTTACTTCCAGGTGCCTCCGACCGCCGCAGACCTCCTCCACGTCTCCTCCAACCCGACAGGGTTCTCCGAGGTCGGGAAGCCTTCAGCTGTGAAGGTAAAATGGCACTAATCCCTTTTTCTGCTGGTAAACTACCTGTTAACAGGCAGTTAAAAGGATTAAATGCCTTTCCCGCCTCCAGGAGACGGGACCCGAAGCTGCACATCTTCCCGCCTCCTGGCAAAAGGGCACGGAGGCGGGATGGGGGCGGGTTTGCCATCCGCCCCCACTTTCTCCGATTTTACGTGCTGTCCCGCCTCCATGCCCGCCTCCTCGGGGCTTGGAAAATCGAGCCCAATACTTCAGTTGAGGCCAATCCAGTGTTTTATAAAGGTTCATCATAACTTCCCTGCTTTTGTACTCTATGCCTCTATTTATGAAGCCCAGGATCCCGTGTGCTTTTTTAACTGGTTTCTCAACCTGCCCTGCTACCTTCAATGATTTGTGCACATATACCCCCAGGTCTCTCTGTTCATGCACCCCTTTTAGGATTGTACCCATTTGTTTATATTGCCTCTCCTCATTCTTCCTACCAGAATGTATCACTTCGCACTTTTCTGCATTCAATTTCATCTGCCACGTGTCCGCCCATTTCACCAGCCTGTCTGTGTCTTCTTGATGTCTATCACTATCCTCCTCATTGTTCACCATACCTCCAAGTTTAGTGTCATCTGCAAATTTTGAAATTGTGCCCTGTACTCCCAAGTCAAAGTCATTAATATATATCAAGAAAAGCAGTGGTCCCAGTACCAACCCCTGGGGAACACCACTGTATACCTTCACGATTTGCCTTTAACAAATCCATGCTGACTTTCCTTAATTAATCCACACTTTTCCAAGTGACTGTTAACTTTGTCCCTGATTATCATTTCCAAAAGCTTCCCCACTACCGAGATTAAGCTGTCAGAGCAGGGATATGGGCAGCCTGCCTCTACTGAACCCATAAAAGAAAAGAAAGACTTGCATTTTTATAGCGCCTTTCACGACCACTGGACGTCTCAAAGCGCTTTACAGCCAATGCAGTACTTTTGAAGTGGAGTCGCTGTTGTAATGTGGGAAACACAGCAGCCAATTTGCACACGGCAAGGTCCCACAAACAGCAATGTGATAATGACCAGATAATCTGTTTTGGTTATGTTGGTTGAGGGATATACATTGGCTAGGGCACCAGGGAGAACTCCCCTGCTCTTCTTCAAAATAGTGCCATGGGATCTTTTACGTCCACCTGAGAGAGCAGATGGGGCCTCGGTTTAATATCTCATCTGAAAGGTGGCACCTCCGACAGTGCAGCACTCCCTCAGCACTGCATCGAGTGTCAGTAATTGAACCAATTGCACTCTATGGCAGTGAGGTATGGGGACCGCTAACTCAACAAGAATTTGCAAAATGGGACAAACACCCAATTGAGATCCTACATGCAGAATTCTGTAAAAGTATCCTCCGGACTCAAAGGAAAACAGTAAACAATGCATGCAGGGCGGAACTAGGCCAATATCCATTAATAATCACTATCCAAAAAAGAGCCACCAAATTTTGGAATCACCTACAAATGAGCAATCCCCAATGCTATCACTACGACGCCCTGAAATGCCAAGAGCTGACCATAAAGAAGAATACCCTCAGTCAATTAGTCCTGGGACTCAGTGAAGTAACTACTAACAATACTAACAATAACCAGCCCCAGGACAGTGACAGGGTAACACAAAGAATTCGACCCAACACAATCGTCGCTAAGCAAAAGGAAAAATATCTGACATATTGGGCAGAAACAACAAAAACCCAAAGCAAACTCAATTGCTACTTGGCCCTAAACAGACAATACAACATAGCTGATTACCTGACCATGGTAAAGGATAACAAACTGAGAAGAACCTTGACAAGGTACAGACTTAGCGAACATAGCCTAGCGATCGAAAAAGGCAGACACAGGCAGACCAGGCTGCCAAGAGAGGACAGGATATGCTCTCACTGCAGTCAGGGAGTGGTGGAGACAGAGATGCACTTCCTCACAGCTTGTGGAAAATATCAGGGCATCAGGGAGAATTTCTACCAAAAATTCTCACAAATATGCCCTGATTTCAGAAATCTGAATGACAACCAAAAACTCCCATTCCTACTGGGAGAGGAGAGAAGCTGTATAACACTGGCGGCGCACTATGTTACAGCTTGCCATGAACAGAGGGACAACCAGTAAACTAAGAAAAAAATATATATAAACAATGCGAATGTATATTTATACACTCAGGGATATACCTGTTTATACACTGTATGAATAGAACTGCGTTTATGTGCTAAACCATAAATGTATTTTGATGCTTTGGCAACATAAGATGTAACTTATCATGCCAATAAAGCGATTTAAATTGTAAATTGTAAAATTGTCAGCCTAGCTTTATGTGTACAAGTCCCAGGAGTGGGACTTGAACCCACAACCTTCTGACTCAGAGGCAAGAGTGCTACCCACTTTTTTTTATTACTTTATTGAACATTAAGAACATTTACAACATCGTGATCATTTCATTGTATGATACAAATCAATTCCGCCGCTCTGCACAGCCATTCCGCCACCACATCTTAACATCAAAACCTGAAGTTTAATTTGTCTCCTGTAACATATATTAATCGATTGTACTTTAAAAATTGGTTGTAAAATACTGTCCTTAAATTCCTTTCTGAATAAAACATCCACAGAGCCTTATAATGATCCTTTAGCTTATATTTAAAATACTCTTTTAGATTGATTCTCCTCCCCTTAAAAAACAGCATTCCTTCTTTGCACAATCACGAATCTAGCCAAACTGAACATTAAATTAATTGCCGCTCCGCTAGACTCGGGCAGACTCTCCTGCAATCCTCATCTCAAAATTGAGTCCCACGGGATTCCCATTCTCGCTCTTCGGTCCCCACCCAGCAAAAAAGCTTCACACAACTGTCGAACATAGTACTTAAAGTCATTTAACTGCGGACATAACACCAGTAAATGGGACAGAGTCTCATCCCATGTCCCACACATTGGGCAAGTTGCCGCCTCCACTCGTCCAATCTTGCACAAGACCGTCATGGTAAAAATCCGGTTATGAGCCAATTTGAAATCCAGTTCAATCCATTCTGGGCATTTAAAATTCGCCCACACTCCCTTCCAAATCCTGTTGAAGTCCAGCTGTGGGTATATACCCTGCCAAAACTCCTGACCAGCAGGTGTCTTGAATCTCCATTCTCTGAATACCTCATAGAAATCTCGAGTATTACAGTTGTCAAATTGGACCAACTCTCCCCCTTTCTCCAGTACAAAGCTTGGAAAAACAGGACGCATTTTACTTCCTTTGGAGATTTCCGCATTTATTTCTTCCATCCAATCCTGTGGCATTGCCCTCACAATCTTCTCATACATGATTCCTATTGCTTTTCCTTCTACCTCCTGATCCTCCTCCCACACCATGTCCCTCACTATCGCTTCCGGCAACCAACCTGGAATTACCTCGTATAATACATCTTTCACAGATATAATCCCAGCTTTTATAAAAGCTTGATTAAATAAAACCTCTCCTTCGATGTTGACCCACCTGTTCAAAAATAAGGGCTGTTCTAAAAATTCCTCAGCCCCCTTGGGCATAAACTGCACACTCTTTAAAAATTGGGCCCAAGTCTCTACAACCCCCTTATAAAACCTAGGGAGAAGTTTAATTGATTTCAAAAACACATTATTGTATTCCATATACAATATCCCCATCCCTCCTATCCCACTTCATTTAAAAAAATGCTCAAAACAACTCTTCCAAAAACTTGTATTTGACTTATGAAGAAATCTCTTCACCCATTTGATTCTAAAGGATTTCGTTTTCAAATCAATATCTGGAAAATTGAGTCCTCCGTGATTTCTCCGTCCAATGATGGTATTGTATGCCACCAAGGCTGGTTTCCCTTCCCTTAAAAACCTCACACAAGCCTCTCGGATGGACTTTTCCACCCACTCAGGAATATCCTTCACCGTCAATAAGTACCATAGCTTAGATAGTAGGAGAGCAGACACCACTGTTGCTCTTCCTTGCACTTTCAACCACCTTCTTTCCCATCTTCCCAAAATCTTTTTAATTTTCATAACCTTCGGTTCCCAATTTAATCGATCCACTTCATCCCTGTCTTTCTTACTCACTGGAGTTTAGAAGATTGAGAGGGGATCTCATCGAAACCTATAAAATTCTGTCAGGCCTGGACAGACTAGATGCAGGAAGGATGTTTCTGATGGCCGGGGAGTCCAGAACCAGGGGTCACAGTCTAAGGATAAGGGGTAAGCCATTTAGGACTGAAATGAGGAGGAATTTCTTCACCCAGAGAGTGGTGAACCTGTGGAATTCTCTGCCACAGAGGGCGGTGGAGGCCAGTTCATTAAGTATATTCAAGAAAGAGTTGGATATATTTCTTAAGGCTAAAGGGATCAAGGGATATGGGGAGAAGGCAGGGACAGGGTACTGAATTTGGATGATCAGCCATGATCTCATTGAATGGCGGAGCAGGCTCGAAGGGCCGAATGGCCTACTCCTGCTCCTATCTTCTATGTTTCTATGTTTCTATATGCACCCCCAGAGCTTCCAAAGCCTCCACCACCTTAAAGGGACATTCCCCCAACAATTCCCCCCTACCCCTCCCTGCAACCAGGCATTGGGACTTACTATATTTCACTCTGGCTCCTGAAACTCTACAATATTCCTCCACTACCTCCATAGCTTTCCTCACTGACTCCCCATTTCTCAATGTTAAGGTTGTGTCATCTGCATATTGGTGTATCACCGACACCAGCCCAGAACTGGGTACCACAATCCCAACTACACCTTGTTTCTTTCGCATCATGTAACTTAATGGTTCTGCTACCAATGCGTACAACAATGGGGACAGGGGACAACCCTGTCTCACTGATCTCTGTATCAGAAAATACTTGGATAAAAAACCATTACATTTAACACAGCTAAATATGTTTGAATAAAAAATCCTTATCCGCTGAATGAAATTTTCCTTGAAACCAAATGCTTCCAAAACTTTCAATAAAAACTCATGAGAGACCCTATCGAAGGCTTTCTCTTGATCTATCTTTAATACATAAGCCTCCCTCCCACTCTCTTCCATGAGCTCTATCGCATCTCGGATTGAGACCACAGAGTCTGCGATGTCCCGGCCTATGACTCCATAGGACTGAGAGGGCCAAACTATCTCCGGTAACACCTCCTTCAAACGATTTGCCATAACCCTCGCCAAGATCTTATAATCCACATTTAATAATGTGATGGGCCTCCAATTCTTCAGATCCCGTCTATCCCCTTTATTTTTATATAAGCTAAGCTTATGATTCCTCTCCTCATAGATGGGGCAGGCTTCCCTCAATTTTAATTTCCTTAAAAACTTCTAAGAGCAATGGACTTAAAACCTCGAAAAATTCCTTATAAAATTCTGCACTTAGTCCATCAGACCGTGGGCTTTCCCCCCCTTCATTCCACTTATTGCTACTTTTATTTCCGCTAATCCTACTTCTTTATCACACATGCTTCTCTCATCCTCCTTTAAACCCTCTTCAATAAAAGCAGTAACCTTCTCCATCGCCAAATTGGAAATGTCTTCTTTTGTATATAACTCTTGATAAAAGCTGCTAGCTGTTGTGTATGTACCTTTAAGAGAATAACTGGTCTCAGACTGCAGTACCGGCAGTGACCACCCCTGTATAAAAGGCGCTAGAGAGCCTCTGTTGTTTAGTTTCGTTATGGACTTCCACCAGTAAACATCTGTTGTTTTCACTCCTGCTAGTCCGTGTCTAAATCATTCATGGACTTAACACTGGCGATGAGTAAGAAACGAACTTACCTGCAACTCAGCAGCAGCTCCGACGACGTTGTTGAAGGTCGGAGCCAGAAAAAAAAAAGAGGCCATTGAAACTCGAGGAACGGGCGTCGACCATCAATCATCGGGTTCAAGGCTTTGCAGGAGAGATTGTCCAGAGCCAGGCTGGGTTCCTCGGTCCGTGGTTTCCCAGCTAATCGGGCTGGTGGCAGGTAGTGCTCTGATCCTTCCTGGGTTGCGGCAGGCTGAAGCTCGATCGGGTGGCCTTTCAACGGGGCCGGGCAGCGAGTCGGGAAGTAAAGAGAGAGAGAGAGGGTGGAGCATACCGGGCGCGGCCGGTGTTTCGAAGCCGGGCAGCGTTCGGACCTCAGAAGAGGGAGGGAAGTGTCCCAGAGGGTCCGCTCCAAGACGGGAAGATAATAAAAGAAAAAGAATACGCGCAAGAAACCGTGGAAAGCAGCGCTAACAACAGCGGGGAAGAAGACAAAGCGCGGGAGGCGCCATTTTGTTAAATCAGGGAAGAAGGCAAAGCGCGGGAGGCGCCATTTTAGATTTGCAAGATGCCGAAGACTGGCTGTATCACTGCTTTTGATAACACATTAGAGGACTGGACCACGTATGTGGAAAGAGTCGAGGTATATTTCGAGGCAAACAAAATAGCAGAGGGGAAAAAGGCATCGATATTGCTAAACTTAATGGGCGCTAGAACGTACGGCCTATTGCGGGACCTGATTACTCCAGCCAAACCGAAGGCGAAGAGTTTTAACAAAATTGTTGCTGTTCTACAGGAGCACTTAAACCCTGCACCGCTGTTGATAGCAGAAAGATTTAAATTCCACAGGAGAACTCAGCACAAAGATGAGTGTTCTGCCCTCGCAACGCGATCCTATGCAGAGCTAGACAGATAGCGAACAACTCGATATCTTCCAATAAAATCACAAGGCTTGACTTTTCTTGTAACGCTTTACTGAACGATTCTAATTGTAAAACTGAAATACAACACAGAAATGGAAGGACACATTAGTATACAGACGCATAATTGATATGTATACACAAATTTAGGTACGCCTGGGCAACACGGTACATCTGGCAACGAATTACATTTAGCAAGCTGGAAGGCATTCTCTTTAAATTAGCCCTGTACATAGTGTATCAAATACGGCTGCTAGTTAACCAGCTAGACAGAGAAAGTTACAACTAAACATTTTCTACAACATGCAGTGTACGCTAATCGTCTATAGCATTCTAAGTACTCACAGACAAACAATTTCCAAGACTGAAGCATGGGGACAATACAACCGAGGAGCACCGTGGCGCAGGTCTTGTTCCGGCGGCAGCTCCACGAGGAATGAACTCGCAGTGCCGTGGGGAGCGTGGTGACCTCATCACGCTCGGGGTCATGACGTCGTCGCGTTTGCCGGTAGTTGCGTCGCTGGCCGTTGGGGCCTAGGTCGGGAGCAGGAGCTGGAGGCCAGGCTGGGCCGGTGCTTGCCGCGGGAGCGGAGGATAGCGGCGCTCCCGGCGGCTGATCGATGCGGCCGAAGACGCTGGGCCGGGCTGTGCCGGCAGCCTTTCTGGAGAGCCGAGTCGGGCCGGCAGCCGCCTCACGCACGTACGTCACATCATACGTGACGTGACGTCAGCACGCTAAGGCGCGTCTTAAAGGGGCAATGGCCCTAAACGGTGAGTTAAAGGGGCAACGGCCCTAACAGGTAAGTTATACATATTTAAGTAGGTTATGTACATACAGTAAGGTTAAGTTAGAGGGAGAGACAGCACACTCCCCGCTTGGTACAATTCCATTTGTACCACTACAGATACAAAATAACCTGGAGAAAACGTCCTTTGGCTGCCACACGCTCAGAGTCCGTTCTCCAGATTTCTTCGGAAAGGAGGACTACGATCTCCGAGACTGGCCTCGGAAACACCTTGACAGTCTCTTCCTTGACGGTCTTCACCTCCACCTTGCGGACCCTCTTGTCCCTGCTCGGCAGAGTTTTGACGGCCAGTCCCACTGACCGTTCGTTTGTGTGCTTGGCTGTCTTTCAGCAAGACGACATCTCTCACTTTGACATTCGGCTTGTCTTCTGTCCATTTCCTACGGCTCTGTAGGGTGGGCAAATACTCTCCTCCCCATCTCTTCCAAGAAGTGTCTGCACGACACTGTACTTGCTTCCACTGCTTCCCGTGCAGCTCGGCCATGTCGAAGTTTCCAGAGGGAGCTGAAATAGCACTCATCTTTTGAGTCAGGAGCATCGCTGGGGTGGGGACTGCAGGCGTGTCTGGGTCGGTGGACCCCGGCACCAGGGTTCTCCTGAGCGAGCAGAGGCGCCCCGCAGCCTGCTCCCCGCTACTCGGAAGACGGCGTCCAGGAGGGCGAAACGGCAGGGGTGCCGCCCAGCTGTGTCTATCGTCCTTGGACCTTTCAAGCACTGAGCATCCTAAGCCATCTGTGCTCACAGTGGGGCCTGCCTCTTCCTCACAGGCAGAGGAGGTTGACCTATGATGCTGCGTCATGTCGTCGTAGTCCTCCTTTACCTGGATCCTGTTTGGGCATGGGCTGAGACAGGATGTGCGACCGTTGCACGACACGTTTGCTTTATAGACGCTGACATCCGCTGGTTTGTGGACTGTTCCCAGGCAAACTCCACCCACGAGGACCCATCCCAAGCCAAGCCGCTGCGCATAGGGAGCATTGTGGGGCCCGTTGATGTGCTCACGTACCTTGTGCACCCTTAAGATGTCTCTTCCCAAGAGTAGGAGGATTGGAGCGTCCGGGTCCACAGCTGGAATCTTATTGGCAATTGGCTGTAGGTGGGGCTGATGGCGTGCGACCTCTGGGGAGGGGATTTCCGTCCTGTCCTCTGGCATCATGTCGCACTCAATCAAGGTGGGGAGGGGAAGCTGTAGTTTCCCATCCATGGACTCGATCATGAAGTTCCCGACTCTCCTACCCGTAGTATCTGTTGTCCCTGCACAGGTTTTTAGCGTGTACGGAGCGGTGCTGGCCTTGACGTCGAAGAGATTGAAGAATTCCGTCTTCGCTAGGGACTTGTTGCTTTGCTCATCGAGCACTGCATACATTTTGATTGCCTTCTCCTTTCTCCCTGCAGGATATGCTTTAACCAAGCAGATTTTGGAGCATGAGCGTGGGCTGCTTGCATTTCCGCAAACCTCTGTACACTTGGAGGTGACTGAAGATGTGCTTTCGCTTTGCTCCCCGCTATCCTCTTTGTCAACCGCGGCGCTCTCGGTGGTTGACGGAGGAGGACCTGGATGCAGGGCTGCTATGTGTTTTTCGCTGTTGCACTCAAGGCACTTGATTGTCGCCTTGCAGTCTTTTGCCATGTGCGTAGTCGACCCACAACACCTGAAGCAGATGCGGTTCTCTTTCAGGTATGACGTGCGCTCATCAATGGGCTTGTCTCTAAAGCTTCGACACTTTTTGAGTGGGTGGGGCTTCTTGTGTATAGGACACTGACGATCTGGGTCATCCACTTCATTCCCAGCAGAACTGGATTGGTTGACTGAGGGTTCGGCTGGAACCTCTGTTTTGTGCACACTCACAGAGGCTTTGTTGCTGTCCTTTGTGGGTTTCTCTGTTCTCGAAGGAGCGTAACTGCTGGAGGTGGAGAAAGCGAAACTTGGATCATTCCTCACCCTTGCCTGTTGCTGGACAAACCTGGAGAAGAGAGAGAAGGGGGGAAATGCCACTCCATTTTCCTCCTTGTACTTGGATCCCTTAGCTATCCATTTCTCTTGAAGATTGTGGGGGAGCTTTTCCACTATTGGGTTTACCCCGCGAGCCGTATCCAAATACGAGAGGCCGGTCAGGTAACCTTCTCCCTTGGCACACTCCAGTTCGAGGAGAATGTCGCCCAATTCTCTGAGCTCGACATTATCCTTGTTGGTTAGCTTCGGGAAGTCCTCAAGCTTCTTGAGCAGTGCGTGTTCGATGACTTCTGGTGTCCCATAACAGTCGTTGAGACGTTGCCAAACCAGGTGGAGGCCTGCTGTGGGATTGAGGACGTGCGCTGAGCGAATTCTCTTCGCCTGCCTTGACGACTCGGCTCCGAGCCACTTTGTCATCAAGTCTAGTTCTTCTCTGGCTGACAGATTCAAGTCCTTGGTGGTACTCAGGAAGGATGCTCTCCATGACCAATAATTTTCAGGACGGTCATCGAATTCTAGGAGGCCTGAACTTAACAATTCTCGGCGAGTAAGGTACCTGGCGAAGTCTTGTGCGCCTTGCGGCTCGGGCGAGGACTGCTTAGCTGGATTGGCCGAGTGTTGTGGAGGTCTCTGCAGGTGAGTCTTACTCGTTTCTTCTCTTTTGAGCTCAGTGTCTCCGAAAACGGGCCGTTTGTTGCTGGGGTGAGTAGCTAGTTCTACGTCGAGATACCTGAATGTTTCCTTTGAGAACACTTTGGAGTGTTGTTGGACATACTCATTTGTACGTTGCACTGGACTGAGGGGCTGTTCCAGGTCATATGTTTCCTGGCTGGGCTCCCCGCGTTCGCTCTCCTCATCTTCTTCATAAGCTGCGGCTTCGGCTTTAGCGGCAGCGGCAGCTCTCTGGCTTTGGAGAATGTGGAGAATGGCAGCGAGATCAGCTCTCTGCTTTACAAGGTCGGCTTTCTGCTTCATCACACTAGCTTCGAGGTCAGCTCTCTGCTTCATCACACTAGCGTCGAGGTCGGCTCTCTGCTTCATGAGGTCAGCTTCTTTTTCAGCGAAGGACAATTGCGCTTGGGTGGCCTTTGCCTTGGCACGTGCTTTGGCGGCTGTAGAAGCTGTCGATGACGACGGTCTGCTGGACCGCCGAGATGACCTAGAGGATACTTTAGAGAACTGTGACTTGGCGTCGTTTGCTGGGAGAGCTGTCGGTGACGACGGTCTGCTGGACCGCCGAGATGACCTAGAGGATACTTTAGAGAACTGTGACTTGGCGTCGTTTGCTGGGAGAGCTGTCGGTGACGACGGTCTGCTGGACCGCCGAGATGTTCTAGAGGCTGCTTTAGAGGACTGTGACTTGGCCTCGTTTGCTGGGAGAGGCTCATTCTTCTCGATTGGCTGGTCGACTTCCTCTAGAGTATATTGTTTTCCTGAGCGTAGACTCATGGTAGCTGAGTGGTATCTTCCTGTGCTTGAGCCCGCTGTGCTGCTGTCTTTTTACTGTTCTGCCCTCGCAACGCGATCCTATGCAGAGCTAGACAGATAGCGAACAACTCGATATCTTCCAATAAAATCACAAGGCTTGACTTTTCTTGTAACGCTTTACTGAACGATTCTAATTGTAAAACTGAAATACAACACAGAAATGGAAGGACACATTAGTATACAGACGCATAATTGATATGTATACACAAATTTAGGTACGCCTGGGCAACACGGTACATCTGGCAACGAATTACATTTAGCAAGCTGGAAGGCATTCTCTTTAAATTAGCCCTGTACATAGTGTATCAAATACGGCTGCTAGTTAACCAGCTAGACAGAGAAAGTTACAACTAAACATTTTCTACAACATGCAGTGTACGCTAATCGTCTATAGCATTCTAAGTACTCACAGACAAACAATTTCCAAGACTGAAGCATGGGGACAATACAACCGAGGAGCACCGTGGCGCAGGTCTTGTTCCGGCGGCAGCTCCACGAGGAATGAACTCGCAGTGCCGTGGGGAGCGTGGTGACCTCATCACGCTCGGGGTCATGACGTCGTCGCGTTTGCCGGTAGTTGCGTCGCTGGCCGTTGGGGCCTAGGTCGGGAGCAGGAGCTGGAGGCCAGGCTGGGCCGGTGCTTGCCGCGGGAGCGGAGGATAGCGGCGCTCCCGGCGGCTGATCGATGCGGCCGAAGACGCTGGGCCGGGCTGTGCCGGCAGCCTTTCTGGAGAGCCGAGTCGGGCCGGCAGCCGCCTCACGCACGTACGTCACATCGTACGTGACGTGACGTCAGCACGCTAAGGCGCGTCTTAAAGGGGCAATGGCCCTAAACGGTGAGTTAAAGGGGCAACGGCCCTAACAGGTAAGTTATACATATTTAAGTAGGTTATGTACATACAGTAAGGTTAAGTTAGAGGGAGAGACAGCACAATGAGAGTAATGCTGAGTATCTTACGGAACTATGCAAGCTATCAAAGCACTGCCAGTTCGGAGCAGGACTGGCAGATACCCTACGGGACAAATTTGTCTGTGGACTCCTGAGTGAAGGAACACAGAAGAAGTTACTCTCAGAAAAAGAGCTGACGCTAGATAAGGCTTTCAGCGTGGCAGTATCGTATGAAGCAGCAGCCAGGGGAGCTGCAGAAATTCAACAAAAACCGCAGGAATACGGCACCCACGAAATGACACGGGGATTTGCAAAATGTTATCGCTGCGGCAGAACTAACCATGACCAGAAGGACTGCTGGTCCAAAGACAAAATATGCAGACAATGCGGGAAGATTGGACACATTGCACGAGTTTGTAGGTCTGGGAAGAAGACCAGCGACAACAAAAAGGCTACTAAGGAACCATACAAGAAAGTACAAAAGATGACGGACAGTAGTTCCGAAGACCAGATGAGCGATAGTGAATCCGAGAACAGGAGATTAAGCTGTCTCAAACTTGACAATGTAATCGCAAAAGAGGATCACGAACCATTTGGGTCACCCTCACAATAGCAGGGTCCCAAGTTAAAATGGAATTGGATACAGGATCAGCGCTAACCGTCATGAATCGACGAGACTATGAGCGGCTATTTTCACACATACCCTTGAGAGAGACATCCATCATCTTGACGACGTATACGGGGCAAAAAGTATACCCCAGAGGAAAAATAAGGGTGCCTGTCAAATACAATGGCAAGAAAATACAGAAATTGTATCTCTACATACTGCCAAATGGTGGACCACCGTTATTGGGACGGGAATGGATCAGGAAGATAAACTTAGATTGGCATTCCATTCATGCAATGACGGTGGACGGTAAAATAGATGAAGACGTCACTCCTGGACGATTGTCAACAATCTTAACTAACGCCAAAGAGGTATTTCAACAAGAACTGGGCACGCTTAAAGGCGTAACCGCCTCGTTAAAAATAGAAGAGAATGCAGTTCCCAAGTTTTTCAAAGCGAGACCGGTACCATATGCAATTCGTCCAGCCATCGAGGCAGAGCTGGAGAATCTGGAGAAGGCGGGCGTGTTGTCTAAGGTCGACTGGAGCGAGTGGGCGACACCCATCGTTCCTGTCATGAAGAAAACGTTAAGCAATAAGTCCGGAGAGCCAAGGAAGATTCGCATCTGTGGGGATTTCAAGGTGACGGTGAACCCTGTCCTTCACACAGTACAATATCCGCTTTCAAGGATAGAAAACATCTTCGCCTCACTATCTGGAGGGAAGCGTTTTACAAAAATTGACCTAGCACAAGCATATTTGCAGATGGAGGTTGAAGAGTCCTCTAGGAAGTATCTCACGATAAACACTCACAAAGGTCTTTACCAGTATCATTGATTGGTATTCGGAGTAGCATCGGCTCCGGCGATATGGCAAAGAGCGATGGAACAAGTCCTGCAAGGGATTCCGGGGACTCAGTGTTACTTGGACGACATCCTTGTAACAGGTGAAGATGACAGTGAACACCTTAACAACCTAGAACAGGTGCTCACTAGACTACGGGAACATGGGCTGCGAGCCAACCGCCCCAAGTGCGAATTTTTAAAGAAACAGATATTGTATTGTGGCCATGTGATTGATGAAGAGGGGTTACATAAGTCCCCTGACAAAATTGAAGCGGTTGTTAAGGCCCCAGCGCCTGAAAATGTGTCGCAACTGAGGTCATTCCTCGGGTTGGTGAATTACTATCATAAGTTTTTGCCGAATTTGTCGACAATTCTGCACCCACTGAACGCCCTGCTACGAACGGGGGTAGCATGGAAATGGAGCGATGATTGTAAGCGTGCTTTTAGGAAGAGTAAGGACTTAATCACTTCAAAGGAAGTATTGGCTCACTACAACCCAGCACTGCTAATCAGGCTGGCGTGTGATGCGTCTCCCTACGGCATTGGGGCGGTACTGTCACATAAATTCCTTGATGGTTTGGAGAGGCCGATATCTTTTGCGTCACGCTCGTTAACTTCTGCCGAGCATAACTACGCCCAGATTGACAGAGAGGCCCTCAGCCTAGTGTGGGGGGTGAAGAAGTTCAATCACTACCTGCACGGTCAAACATTTACTCTACTAACCGATCATCAACCTCTTGTCTCCATTTTCAACCCTCAGAAGGGCGTACCGATAATGACAGCACAACGGCTGCAGAGATGGTCCCTTTTCCAAGGGGCACACCAATATGACATCGAGTACAAAGGAACTAAAAAGCATGGAAATGCTGATGGATTGTCACGTCTACCGTTGCCGGCGGTGGAAGAAGAAGACCTTGCAGTGGATCCAATGGAGTTATTCCACTCGACCATAGTCGAATGTCTCCCTGTGACGAATGCAAACATAGAAAAGGAAACATGGAATGACCCGACACTATCACGGGTCTATGATTTAACAGTGAAGGGATGGCCAACACATGGCGAACCACTGCTGCCAGCATTCTCACCGAGAAGAGAACAGCTGTCAGTGTGCAGAGGAACCTTGATGTGTGGATCCAGAGTAGTAATTCCACCTAAGTTGATGGATAGAGTGCTCAATGAGCTTCATGAGGGTCACCTGGGTGGGGTAAAAATGAAGAGCTTAGCCAGAGCGTTTGTGTGGTGGCCGGGAATCGATAGAGAAATCGAAGAGATGACCAAGAGCTGTGCAGGATGCCAGGAGGTCCAAAACGCCCCACCACAAACTCCTCTGCATCCATGGGAGTGGCCCTCATCTCCATGGCAAAGGGTGCACATTGATTTTGCTGGTCCCTTCATGGACTCGATGTTTTAATTGCGGTGGATGCACATTCAAAGTGGCCAGAGGTAATAAAAATGTCCTCAACCACCACGGAAAAAACTATCACAGTTTTACGAACCATATTCGCCAGGAATGGGCTGCCTGAACAGATTTGCTCTGACAATGGACCACAGTTTGTGTCTGAAGAGTTCCGGAGGTTCTTAAAGAACAATGGTGTTAAGCATTACACATCTGCCCCATATCATCCAGCCACTAATGGATTGGCTGAGAGGTTTGTCCAAACATTCAAGAAGGCTATCAAGGCAATGTGTAATGAAGATATACCCCTACAACACAAGGTGGACAACTTCTTGTTTGCCTACCGGAATGCGACACATGCGGTTACCAACCAAACTCCAGCCATGATGTTCTTCAATCGAAGGCTACGATGCCGCTTGGATTTGGTTAAGCCAAACGTCCGAAGAGATGTGGAGAACAGGCAGTTTCAGAATATGAATGAAAATCCCGACCAGGAGTTTTAAGATAGGTCAACCAGTTTTGGCCCGGGACTACCGCACTGAGAAATGGCAGCATGGAACGATTTGTACACGACAAGGACCTCTCATGTACACCGTGGACGTTGGGGAGAGCATTGTAAGACGCCATGCTGACCAGATTCTAGAGTCACTGGAAAACGTCAACTCCACACCACGATCTGATACACCTGGTAATGAAATCGACGTTCCAATTGCAGCTACCGCAGAACCAGTAATATTGGAAGCAGATGAACCAAACAACGACATTGATCCCAACTCAACATTGCCAGAAGAACCTGATACCCCAAAGAGGCGTTATCCAGACAGAATCAGGAAGCCTCCTCAAAGACTGAACTTATAATTGCTTAAACTTAACCAATGTATCTAGCAACAGTAATTGTGATTGTAATTCGTTATCATTAGTTGTTAAATGAATGTTATGCACTGTTTATCTAAAAGGGGAGGAATTGTTGTGTATGTACCTTTAAGAGAATAACTGGTCTCAGACTGCAGTACCGGCAGTGACCACCCCTGTATAAAAGGCGCTAGAGAGCCTCTGTTGTTTAGTTTCGTTATGGACTTCCACCAGTAAACATCTGTTGTTTTCACTCCTGCTAGTCCGTGTCTAAATCATTCACGGACTTAGCATTAGCCACCTCTAAAATCTCCCCACTTTAATGAATGATCTTCTCCCCAACCTTCAACTCCTCAATTAACGATAATCTCTGTCGCAGCTTCTCTTGCTCTAGAAAATATCTAGTGCATCTTTCGCCCTCCAATGCATCTCTAGTCTTTGCACGGAGAATGGCCCCCTTGCATTTTTCAGCTTGCAATAATTCCCACTCTTCCTTTAGCACCCGGAACTTAGTCTCAGCTCCCTTATCCCCTCCGTCAACTGCTTTATAGACATCCATAAACCTTTTGTTTATATTCTCTTCTCGATGCCGGTTAGCTGCCGCCCTCTTTTTCCCATAACGTACCGAAAAAACTTTTACCTCATATTTGAAATTGTCCCACCAAACTCTTCTTTCTTTCAAGAACAAAGGTTCCTTCTGAGCATTCTTTATTATATTTATAATCCCTTCTTCATAAGCAATTTCTTTCAGGTATTGATTGTTTAAAATCCACACCCCTGAACCGATCTTAACTTTGCTGTTCCTAATTCTAAGAACCAAAGCCGAGTGATCACTAAAAAAGACTTTTTTATAATAAATCTCCATCACCTCCGAACTTAACCCTTCCCGCATTAACACAAAATCTATTCGGCTCTGTTTTAAAACATCACCCACCCAACCTGCTCTGGAGAACTCCCTTTTTATGGGGTTCCGGTCCCTCCATAAGTCTCTCAAATTTAAAGTTGCCATCATTTTTACAATCATCCCTCTGGAGTTATCATCTTTAAAGGTCATCTGGGCTGAAATGTCCATCCGAGATAAAGTACATTAAAATCCCCCACTATACAAGGATTTTCCACCTCTGCCGCTTCAGTGAATAACCCCCGAAAAAACTCGCGATGCTTGCAATGGTCGTTCGGTGCATAGATATTAAAGAGATTGCAATTAAATCCCTCCATTTTTACCCTTAGCCATAAAAATCTCCCCTCAGTGTCCTTGTCCACCAAGGTAACGTTCTCTTCTATGGACAGACTCACCAAAACAGCCACCCCTCTACGGTTATTGTTTGCACAACTTGCAAACACCTCTCCCTTCCAAACCTTCTGAATTCTTTCTAGGATATCCTCATCCCAAAAGGTTTCTTGCAGTCACAACAAGTCCGTGCCTTTAAAACCCTGCAACAACTGCTGCAATTTCTTCTCACCCCTCAGTCCATTCACATTAATCGAGACCAATGTAATCATGGCTCCAAAGAAGGGAAGTATGCCCGATAATCTCCCCATCATTTAATCTCTGGCTCTTCCCTCCTCTCATGCTCCTTCACAACTTTTCAGGCAGCTATTGCTTTTTCCTGCAGCCTCCGGCTCTTATTCACCTCCTGTTTGACCCCTCCCTGCTGTTTCAGCCTCTTCCTTGCATTAAGTTTGGGCCCAGGAGCTGCCCTTTCTCCCTCCTTCTGCCCCTCACTAACCTTTCCCTTTCCACATGATGCCACCCCACACCCGACTTCCATGTCTCTGTCCCCCTCTAATTCCTCACACTCAAGCTCTTCTGCAACCCCCTGTGCCTGCTCCCCGTCCGATACATAATCCTGCTCCCCGTCAGATACTTCATCTCCCATAGAGAGTCTTCCTGCTATCGCAGTTTCTCCCACTGTGCCGCTCCCTTCGACCACATCTCCACCTCTGACCCTTGCACCTTGTTCCCTCACTCCATGGGTAAATGGTGCACCTAAATTGTTCCCTTCTGACATCTCTATCTCGCCGATCCCATCCTGCTGTCCCTTTAAGGCGCCTGCCTCTTGCACCCTCTCCCCGTCCGGCCCCCTCCCGCTCACCAAGATATCCGACTCCCCGCCTCTCCCCGGAGCACCCACATCCACCACACACCCCGCTCCTGCCTCCTCTCCCCCTGCAGACACCAGACTCCCCAGGGGGAGCCGAACTGCACTAAGGCTCGAGTCTGCACTCGACCCTCGCTGCCCGCTGCTGTCTTTGTTCCCCTCCACAACACTCGGCGTGTTTTCCGCCATCTCCATCCCGTTCTCCGCTCCGCCATCCTCTGCCTCTTCCTGTGCTCCTTTTTCCTTCATTTTACCGGCTGTGTCCTCCGACTGCACCGCTCCCCCAGCCGTTCCACACTCATCTCCTGCTCCTTCTCCCATCTCCTCATCACTCATATCGCTCCCTTCTGCCACACACTCACAGCGGGTGGGGCCTTTACGACACACCCCACAGCTCTCTGCCTTGCAGCTCTGAGCAATGTGTCCCGACTCACCGCAATTGTAACAATACAGGTCTGGACAGTTTCTCACGAGATGTTCATGTCCAAGACAATAATAGCACACCTTTACTTGGTTATCATGCAGCACACAAAAGTACTGCACTCCTTCCAGTGTCTCGAACTTCATACTGTGCGGCAATGACCTCACCCCCTCAGGGAACCGTACCTTTACATACCGGGTTCCGTCTGCTACCCGTGTTCCCGGATAATACCTCCTCTTTATTGCAGAACAGATTTTTATGCCCACGACTCCAACTTCTTGCTTAGCACTTCGTCCTCAATGTAAACTGGCAGGTTTAAAAATGAAACCACCACCTCCTCTGAATATAGCACAGTCACGTCCAAGAATTTCTCACGAACTTTCAGACTGAGTAACAGCCTTTCCACCTCCTCACGGCCACTGACCGTCACCTCGAATCCCACATTTGGCTTAGGTTGGCAGGCAAAGCAGCTTCCCTCGCCACAGTCCTCATGAACCGCCTGGATAATATCCCAAGCTCGAATCTTCTTATCCTCACACTGCACCACCACTGTGCTTTCTTTACCAAACCTCCTGGGGTCCCGGCCCAAATCTTTGGGCCTTTTTTTTCCTTTCCCACCACAGTTTCTTCCCTAATTAAATTCCTCTCGGGAACATTGTCCTCTGAGGGGCCCGGCACTCTGGACCCCTCAGCAGCCATCTGGCTGTTTTTGTGGGCCAAAAAATGCCCTAAAACCTGAAAACAAAACCCCAAAACCTGTTAGAACCGTGTATCTTGATGTTGTGTTTCCTTCAATAATGAGACAAGAGACTGCAGGGAACAATCTGTTGTGTATGTACCTTTAAGGGAATAACTGGTTTCAGACTGCAGTACTGGCAGTGACCACCCCTGTATAAAAGGCGCTAACAGCCCTCTGTAGTTTCAGTTTCCCGATTGTCTCCATTCAGTAAAGACTTGTTATGATCAACTCCTGCTGTCCGTGTCTCAATTATACACGGACATAATATTGGCGACGAGCAGATACGAACTTACCTACAGTCTGCACCACCTCCTGGGATCCATTCCTGAAGCGAAGTGAGCAGAGGTCGAGGCCTGAAGGAAGGAAGAAGCAGTAGAAACGGGCGCCGACCGTGGGCATCCGCCCCTGAGTCAGCGGAGTTGAAGATTGCAGGAGAAGCTGTCGAGAGCGGGGCTTGGTTCCTGTCGATGGTGCTTCAGCTAATCGGGCTGGTGGCAGGTAGTACACTGATCCTTCCTGGGCTGCGGCGGTCGAGAACTCGAGTGGGTGGCTTGCAACGGGGCCGAGCAGCGTTGTCGGGAAGAGAGGAGAGAGAGAGGGTGGAGCACACAGGGCACGGCCGGTGCTACGAAGGCGGGCTGCGTACAGACCCGAGAAGAGGGAGGCAAGAGCCCCATAGGGTTGTTCCATGATGGGAAAATAATAAAATAACAAAGGATATATATATAAAATGCGCAGGAAGCCGCGAGGAGCTGCAGGTTGCAACGGAAA
This sequence comes from Somniosus microcephalus, assembly GCF_052327205.1. NCBI lineage: Eukaryota > Metazoa > Chordata > Chondrichthyes > Squaliformes > Somniosidae > Somniosus > Somniosus microcephalus. The sequence goes on along the minus strand of NC_141000.1, from coordinate 16,663,591 downwards.
CCGCAGGAAGCATCACTAGCAACAGCGGGGAAGAAGGCAAAGCGCGGGAGGCACCATCTTAAGCCAGCGGGGAGGAAGGCAAAGCGCGGGAAGCGCCATTTCGTTAAATCGGGGAAGAAGGCAAAGCGCGGGAGGTGCCATTTTAGATTTCCAAGATGCCGAAGACTGGCTGTATCACTGCCTTTGATAATGCAATAGAGGACTGGACCACGTATGTGGAAAGAGTCGAGGTATATTGCGAGGCAAACAAAATAGCCGATGAGAAAAAGGCATCGGTACTGCTAAACTTAATGGGCGCAAGAGCGTACGGCCTATTGCGGGACCTGATTGCTCCAGCCAAACCGAAGGCGAAGAGTTTTAACGAAATTGTTGCTATCCTACAGGAACACCTAAACCCTGCACCGCTGCTGATAGCAGAAAGATTTAAATTCCACAGGAGAACTCAACATAAAGATGAGAGCAATGCTGAGTACCTTATGGAACTACGCAAGCTATCAAAGAACTGCCAGTTTGGAGCAGGACTGGCCGATACCCTACGGGACAAATTTGTCTGTGGACTCCTGAGTGAAGGAACCCAGACAAGGTTACTCTCAGAGAAAGAGCTGACGCTAGATAAGGCTTTCAGCGTGGCAGTATCGTACGAAGCAGCAGCCAGGGGAGCTGCGGAAATATAACAAAAGCCACGGGAATACGGCACCCACGAACTGACACGGGGATTTGCAAAATGTTATCGCTGCGGCAGAACTAACCATGACCAGAAGGACTGCTGGTCCAAGGACAAAATATGCAGGCAATGCGGAAAGATGGGACACATTGCACGAGTTTGCAGGTCTGGGAAGAAGACCAATGACAACAAAAAGGCTACTAAGGAACCATACAGGAAAGTACAAAAGATGACGGACAGTAGTTCCGAAGACCAGATGAGCGATAGTGAATCCGGGAACAAGAGACTGAGCTGTCTCAAACTTCACAATGTAATCGCAAAAGAGGATCACCGAACCATTTGGGTCACCCTCACGATAGCAGGGTCCCAAGTCAAAATGGAATTGGATACAGGATCAGCTCTAACCGTCATGAATCGACGAGACTACGAGCGGCTATTCTCACACATACCCTTGAGAGAGACATCCATTATCTTGAGGACGTATACGGGGGAAAAAGAATACCCCAGAGGAAAAATAAGGGTGCCTGTCGAATACAACGGCAAGAAAATACGGAAAATGTATCTCTACATTCTGCAAGATGGTGGACCACCGTTATTGGGACGTGAATGGATCAGAAAGATAAGTTTAGACTGGCACTCCATTCAGGCACTGACAGTGGCTGGTAAAAAGGATGATGACGTCACTCCTGGACGATTGTCAGCAATCTTAGCTGACGCCAAAGAGGTATTTCAACAAGAACTGGGCACTCTTAAAGGTGTAACCGCCTCGATAAAAATAGAGGAGAATGCAATTCCCAAGTTTTTCAAAGCAAGACCGGTACCATATGCAATTCGCCCAGCCGTCGAGGTAGAGCTGGAGAATCTGGAGAAGGCAGGCGTGTTATCTAAGGTAGACTGGAGCAAGTGGGCGACACCCATCGTTCCTGTCATGAAGAAAACGTTAAACAATAAGTCTGAGGAGCCAAGGAAGGTTCGCATCTGTGGGGACTTCAAGGTGACGGTGAACCCAGTCCTTCACACAGTACAATATCCTCTTCCAAGGATAGAAGATATCTTCGCCTCACTATCTGGAGGGAAGCGTTTTACAAAAATTGACCTAGCACAAGCATATTTGCAGATGGAGGTTGAAGAATCCTCTAGGAAGTATCTCACGATAAACACTCACAAAGGTCTTTACCAGTATAATCGACTGGTATTCGGAGTAGCATCAGCTCCGGCGATATGGCAAAGAGCGATGGAACAAGTCCTGCAAGGGATTCCGGGGACTCAGTGTTACTTAGACGACATCCTAGTGACAGGTGAAGATGACAGTGAACACCTTAACAACCTAGAACAGGTGCTCACTAGACTACGTGAACATGGGCTACGAGCCAACTGCCCCAAGTGCGAGTTTTTTAAGAAACAGATATCGTATTGTGGCCACGTGATTGATGAAGAGGGGTTACACAAGTCCCCTGACAAAATTGGAGCGGTTGTTAAGGCCCCAGCACCTGAAAATGTGTCGCAACTGAGGTCATTCCTCGGATTGGTGAATTACTACCATAAGTTTTTGCTGAATTTGTCCACAATTCTGCACCCACTGAACGCCCTACTACGAACGGGAGTAGCATGGCAATGGAGCAATGACTGTAAGCGGGCCTTTCAGAAGAGTAAGGACCTAATCACTTCAAGAGAAGTATTGGCTCACTACAACCCATCACTACCGATAAGACTGGCGTGTGATGCGTCTCCCTACGGCATTGGGGCGGTACTGTCGCATAAATTCCTTGATGGGTTAGAGAGGCCGATAGCTTTTGCGTCACGTTCGTTAACTTTGGCCGAGCGTAACTACGGCCAGATTGACCGAGAGGCCCTCAGCCTAGTGTGGGGGGTGAAGAAGTTCAATCACTACCTGCACGGTCAAACATTTACTCTACTAACTGATCATCAACCTCTTGTCTCCATTTTCAACCCTCAGAAGGGCGTACCGATAATGACAGCACAACGGCTACAGAGGTGGTCCCTTTTCCTAGGGGCACACCAATATGACATCGAGTACAAAGGAACTAAACAGCATGGGAATGCTGATGGATTGTCGTGCCTACCGTTGCCGACGGTGGAAGAAGAACTTGCAGTGGATCCAATGGAGATATTCCACTCGACCATAGTCGAATGTCTCCCTGTGACAAATGCAAGCATAGAAAAGGAAACACGGAATGACCCGACACTATCCCGGGTCTATGATTTAACGGTGAAGGGATGGCCAGCACATGGCGAACCACTGCTGCCAGCATTCTCGCTGAGAAGAGAACAGCTGTCAGTGTGCAGAGGAACCTTGATGTGTGGATCCAGAGTAGTAATTCCACCTAAGTTGACGGATCGAGTGCTCAATGAGCTTCATGAGGGTCATCTGGGCGGGGTAAAAATGAAGAACTTAGCCAGAGCGTTTGTGTGGTGGCCGGGAATTAATAGAGAAATCGAAGAGATGACCAAGAGCTGTGCAGGATGCCAGAAGGTCCAAAACGCCCCACCACAAGCTCCTCTACATCCATGGGAGTGGCCCTCATCTTCATGGCAAAGGATGCACATTGATTTTGCTGGTCCCTTTATGGACTCGATGTTTTTAATTGCGGTGGATGCCCATTCAAAGTGGCCAGAGGTAATAAAAATGTCCTCAACCACCACAGAAAAAACCATCACAGTCTTACGAACCATATTCACCAGAAATGGGCTGCCTGAACAGATTTGCTCTGACAATGGACCACAGTTTGTGTCTGAAGAGTTCCGGAGGTTCTTAAAGAACAATGGTGTTAAGCATTACACATCTGCCCCATATCATCCAGCCACTAATGGATTGGCCGAGAGGTTTGTTCAAACATTCAAGAAGGCTATCAAGGCAATGTGTAATGAAGATATACCCCTACAACACAAGGTGGACAACTTCTTGTTTGCCTACCGGAATGCGACACATGCGGTTACCAACCAGACTCCTGCCATGATGTTCTTCAATCGAAGACTACGATGCCGCTTGGATCTGGTTAAGCCGAACATCATAAGAGATGTGGAGAACAGGCAGTTTCAGAATATGAATGAAAGACCGACCAAGAGTTTTAAGATAGGTCAACCAGTGTTGGCCCGGGACTACCGCACAGAGAAATGGCAGCCAGGAACGATTTGTACACGGCAAGGACCTCTCATGTATACCGTGGATGTTGGAGAGAACATTGTAAGACGCCATGCTGACCAGATTCTAGAGTCACTGGAAAACGTCAACTCCACACCACGATCTGATACACCTGGCGATGAAACCGATGTACCAATTGCATCTACCGCAGAATCGGTGATATTGGAAGCAGATGAACCAAACAACGACATTGATCCCGACTCAACCTTGCCAGCAGAACCTGATACCCCAAAGAGGCGTTATCCAGACAGAATCAGGAAGCCTCCTCAAAGACTGAACTTATAATTGCTTAAACTCAACCAATGTATCTAGCAACCGTAATTGTGATTGTAATTAGTTATCATTTAGTTGTTAAATGAATGTTATGTACTGTTTATCTAAAAGGGGAGGAATTGTTGTGTATGTACCTTTAAGAGAATAACTGGTCTCAGACTGCAGTACCGGCAGTGACCACCCCTGTATAAAAGGCGCTAACAGCCCTCTGTATTTTCAGTTTCCCGTTTGTCTCCATTCAGTAAAGACTTGTTATGATCAACTCCTGCTGTCCGTGTCTCAATTATACACGGACATAATACAATCAACAGGTGTTTACTGGATGAGGGTTACTCTAAAACTAACTATACAGATCCCTACTCAGGGTTTATATACAGGTGTGGTCACTGCCGGTACTACAGTATACAGGAGCTGTAAAAATTAGTTCTCCCCTTAAAGGTACATGCACTACAAAACCCACCACCAACTTTTTACAAAACTCCCTCCAACACCCAGCTGCAATTAGGCAACCAGTAACACCTGGCTCACTCCTAGCCCCTCCCACCTAGAGAGTGCTACCCACTGAGCCACGGCTGACACATGCAGGAGCAATAGGGAAAGGAAAAGTTGTAGGAGTCTACGTACTCCTAGCAAAAAATACTGAACTCGGAGAGGTTCAACAGAAAAGGTTTAATTGTTGAGGCTGCATGCTGAACACAAAATGGAGTCAGACTACACAAAGTACGACTGCCTTTCATCAGTGCACAGCTTCGACAGCTCCTCCCCTGCTCTGGGCTTAACTATGTTGCAGATCGAGTTTCTTAAAGGTGTGATCCTTCTTAAAGGCATGACGCCTGATTTATAGTCTACGGACCGGAAAGCGGATTGTGTCCTTTCTGTGATCGGTATGCCACACAGCTCCCCCCAGAATCCGCTAGTAGGGAGTGTACGAACCGACAGGGCGGCTTGATGGCATGGCCGGAACGGCTCTTGGCGGTTGGTGTTGGGAGCGGGGCGGTCGGACGCGTCGGGCTCTTAGGCGGGCTGCCCCACGGTGGGGGTTGGCCCACTTGAACGGGTTCATCGGGCTCTAGGTGCGCCAGCTTGAGCCGGTCGACCGACACCTTGTCAGTTCTGCCGCCCACTTCGAGGAGGAAGAACTTGTTCCCCATCTGGAGTACCTTGTAGGGTCTGTCGTATGGGGGCCATAGAGGTCCTCGATGGGCGTCATGGCGCACGAAAACAAATTTGGCCATGTGCAGGCTAGGTGGTACACGGGTTGCTGGTTCGCCGTGCCGGCCGGTGGGTACCGGAGCGAACTGTTGTGCTCGGTTGGCGAAAGCGCGGCGTTGCTGGTCAGCCGACCAGGGGGTCATGGCGGTGGGCAGGAACTCTCCGGGTACGCGCAGCGGCTGGCCGTACACGAGTTCCGCCACCGAGGCTTGCAGGTCTTCCTTGAACGTGGAGCGTAGGCCGAGTAGCACCCACGGGAGGCGGTCGATCCACGCCTCATCCTCGAGGCTGGCGCGGAGGGACGCCTTCATGGACCTGTGGAATTGCTCGCACAGTCCGTTGGCTTGGGGGTGGTAAGCCGTGGTGCGGTGAACGGCCACCCCAAGGTTTCGGGCGATGGCGGCCCACAGATCAGAAGTGAACTGCGGGCCTCTATCCGACGTCATGTCGGAGGGGACGCCAAACCGAGTGACCCAGGTACCGATGAACGCCCTCGCGATGTCGGCGGTGGTGGTGGACGTCAGTGGAATGGCCTCGGCCAGCGGGTGGTATGGTCCACGATTGTCAGCAGGTGCGTGTGACCTTGTGATGGCGGCAGGGGGCCGACGAGGTCGATGTAGACGTGGTCGAACCTTCTTTCTGGCACGGCGAACTCCTCGAGTGGGGCTTTGACGTGCTGGTGGATTTTGGCACGCTGGCAAGCTATGCAGGATCTGGACCAGACGCGCACATCTTTGCGCAGGCCGCGCCAGACAAATCGGTTGGCCACCAGTCTAATGGATGCACGGGTGCCGGGGTGTGAGAGGCCGTGGACGATGTCGAACACCCGTTTTTGCCAGGACGCCGGGACTACGGGGCGGGGTTGCGCCAAGGAGGTGTCGCATTTGACTGTGACGGCAGACGGGCCGTAGGCGACGTCGGTCAGTCGCAGCCCTGGGAGGGTTGTGGGCACGGAGAGCAGATCGGGGTCGGTGCGTTGCTCCGCTGCCAGTTGAGCATGATAAATAGCGTGCGGAAGAGGGAGCCGGGCGGTTTCTCGTCGGTCAGAGCAAGCATGTGTGAAAGCAAGTCTGACGGCGTGGAGTCACCGAGGCCCGGGAGGTCGAGGAGGTGGCAGTTGCGCAAGAATTGGGAGGCTGTGAATTTTTTAATGAGCGCGGCCTTGAGATGTGCGTACTTGCCTTCCTCCGGAGGGTTTTGTAGTGTTGTCCAGACTTTCGTGATTGTGGAGCTGCCCAGGGAGGTGAGGAGGTAGTCGTACATCGTTGTGTCGGTGGTGATGCCGCGGAGTCGGAATTGCGATTCGGCTTGAAGGAACCAGGCGGTGGCCAGGTTCTCCCAGAACTCCGGCAGCTTCACAGAAACTGCGTTTGTGTCAGCCATGGTTACACTTAGGAGTCGTCCTGAGCATCGGGGTCACCAATGTAGGAGTCTACGTACTCCTAGCAAAAAATACTGAACTCGGAGAGGTTCAACAGAAAAGGTTTAATTGTTGAGGCTGCATGCTGAACACAAAATGGTGTCAGACTACACAAAGTACGACTGCCTTTCATCAGTGCACAGCTTCGACAGCTCCTCCCCCGCTCTGGGCTTAACTATGTTGCAGATCGAGTTTCTTAAAGGTGTGATCCTTCTTAAAGGCATGATGCCTGATTTATAGTCTACGGACCGGAAAGCGGATTGTGTCCTTTCTGTGATCGGTACGCCACAATGTAAAGCTTTGTAGTTCACCAAGAGTATGCACATAGGTGTTTATGAAAATGTTGTGCTATTAAGTTTCAGTTATTTATTTATTCATTCACATAAATTGTATTAATTTGCACCACTTTCCCATGTTGATCATTCTTGCCTGCTGAGTGACAACTCAGGTTTTCTTGGTAATGAATGTGAAGACATTAATTGAGTGATACCAATTGGTGCATCTGTAGTGAGTGGATGGTTGCTTGCAGGACTGCTTTGTGTCAGGGTGGAGCTGGGAGAGCGCGGGGGATGTGATAGTAACTTTGGTCCAGTATGAGTGCTAACTGAGCCTTCCCGCTATTAGGGCATCCCTGGCATCCTTCTCATCCTCCTTGGCTTCCTCCTCCTCTCCATTGGGATCCTCAACAGATGATGAGTGATGAGTGTCTTGTTCCTTTTTCACCTCTAGTCCTCGCTGGTGCACAATGTTGTGCAGAATGCAGCACACCATGATCATTCTAGTGACCCTCTCTGATGAGTACTGAAGGGCACCTCCAGACCTGTCCAGGCACCTGAAGTGCATCTTGACCATGCCGATGGCTTGCTCGGTGATACATCTGGTGATCATATGGTTGGCGTTGTAGCACTCTTGGGGTTCTTTGGTGGGGTTCCTCATAGATGTCATCAGCCAGGTTAGAAGGGGGTACCCTTTATTGTCTCGCAGCTACCCCTTAAGGGGATGTTGGACTGCCGCAGTATGAAAGTATCATGGCAGCTCCCAGGGAATCTGGCACAGACCTGCATGAACCTTTTCCTGTATTTGCACACCAGCTGAACACTGATAGAATGAAATCCCTTGCAGTTGACGAATACTCCTGGTTGATCTGGAGGTGCTTGGATTGCCACGTAAGTGCAATTCATGGCACCCTGTACTTGGGGGAAGCCAGCCAGATAAGCGAATCCCAGTGGCCGCTCATTCTGGCTATTGTCATCACAGGGGAAGTATACATAATTCCTGGCAAACAATCCATCAGTCACTTGCCTTAGGCATTTATGTGAAGCCGACTGAGAGACCCACAATATGTCTCCAGTAGTGTTAGATGAAGAAGAAGGAGTATTGAGGCTAGGACAGTTCAATGGCTCAGGGGTGAATGTAATGCATGTTGTATGACTCAGCCACACAGACCCAGAGGTCCCAGGTCCTATCCCTGTTGTGTGGTAAGCTAGCCAGTCTCAACCAGGACACAAGTGGAGGTGTGACATTTGCTCTCATTGTCCCTGAGCTAGGGAATAAGTCTGTCAGCGCTGTTGCTCCTGATTGTTATTCAGGAGCCCTAATTGAAAAGGCACGTGTTTGCAGTGTGGAAAGACAAGATCTGACTTGGCTGCCCAACAACACTCACTCTCTAGGTTCACAGATGCAAATCACCAATTGCGTAAAATATTGGAGCGCTATTTGCATCTATGGAACCAGGAGAAGGAACATAAGTGGAGAAAACTGAGGAGGAAAAACAAGCTAAAATTCTTAAATGCGAAAATGATTGAGTTAGATAGAGAATGGCATGAGTTAATATTCAAACATTTGAATGAATGACTAAAGTTTGCACAGTTTAAGATTTCACCTCAATCTCATTTACATCCTGCTGGGTTATCGAAATTGAAAATGATGGAAATAGATACGAGCTGAAGATGTAATTTCATGTAGTGACTATCATGCTGATTGTACGACTGCTCCATTCTAGAGGGAGGTGCAAGACAGGCTATCATTATGGCAGTTGTCATTGAATCCTTAATTTGCTGTCCTTAATATTATTGGTATAGCAATGAAATAAACAAAGAATGCACACTGCCAATTTTACTGAATATACTCTTTCATGCAATGCATGCCACAGTACACTCAATATTAATATTTGAATGAGCATGTTGGTCCATGCAGCTGAAGTGTAAGAAATATATGTAAACTCAAAGACTATCTAGCCAAATTCAAGCATGGGGGATTGAAACACTGAGGCATTGTAAACTGGTTCAATGAGCGTGGTGGCGATAATATCTCTCTCTAATACATATACTCCTAACCTGTTACCCAAATCAGGGAAAATAAGCCTGCAGAAGTGAAGAAAATAACTTAATTTAAGGAAACCTACTGCAAAAATGCATATAAAGGTTATTATAAGAACATAAATAAAAGTAGCAGGAGTAGGCCATGGTAAAAAAAATAATGGTTGGGAATATAAAAGGAGCCAGTAACCTTTCTTTTTTAAATTCTATTCTTTCTGGAACACTTCATTATCCAAAGACATTTTTGTGAAAGACTACTGTATAGATCATTGAATTATATGCTTGCTTACAAATCTTTATGAAATGAAAAATGGACAACGAATGTTATATATGGTGCTGCTGATTTTTGTGTCTTGCTGTAAATCAGTTCTAAATACTTAAGAACTGGTGCAAATCTTGCCCGAAAGGTAATGTGGCAATAGCAATCAATTTTCAGGGGACAGCCATTTGCGTAATCATTCACAGCTGCTGGCTTGGAAGCGTGCAGGGAGCACATTAGTCATGGAAGGGGGAAACTGTAGGGGGAATTTTAACTCCGGGGCAGAAATCTAATGAAGCACACGGGAGCTATAGTGGGAGACCTGGCGCATTTTAACAGCTGGGTCTCATTAACATTCCGCCGATCAGCTGCCTGTCCGAAACGAGCGGCCAGACAAAGCCTTTCAGCTTCGGGCCTGCAAAGATTGGGCGACCCAGAGGCCACTAGGCTGGCAGTCAGTAAGCCTACGAAATCTGAGAGCTTCATGCATATGCAGAAGGGTCAAACTCTTAATCTTTGAGTTGTTATTTTATATAGGTCATTTATATAGGTCATTATATCGGTGCATTTTATATAGGTCCTGACTGCAAGAGAGGAAGGGGTGAAAAACCTGGTTGGTAACTTTGGATTTCTCAAATCTCTCCTCACTGGCTTCCACATCACCGTCCTTCAGCTTTATGCAGACCATTGTGGTCCGAGTCCTTTCCTGCACAAAGTCCCACATACCCGTTGCTTCGTCCTTGCCAACCTCCACTGGCTCCCCGTGTCCGAGTGAATCAACTTCAAGATTCACGTCCTTGTTTTTAAATCTCTCCATGGCCTATACTTGCAATGTTCTCCAGCTGGATGTCTCAGCTTTTGCCCTCCACCATTTATTTACCTGCCCCCCATCACCATCCAACCATTGGAGGCCAACCTTTCAGTTATGGCCTCGGCTTTGCAGCTTCCTTCCTCTAGTTTTCTAGTCGAGCTGGGGTAGATGGCACAGGAAATGTACTTGGGGTGGAGTCTGTTTCATTCCTGAGCCCCAGCTCCTTTCTGGAGGACAGGCTTCACGGCATAAAATGCGCCTAGTCATGTGTGGGCGAGCACATGCCAATCCAATTACAATGATGGGAGCATGGCTTCCCCCTCATTCCCGCCATTTGCCCTGATTGAATGCTGGGCATCAACGTCGCCTGTTGGCAATTGGCACCCAGTGTTCAAAGGTTGACAGAAGGTGCCTCAGGTTTTCTTTCTCTCAAAGGGGCTTGTGCATTTGTTTTCAGAATATGGTCTGCGCAGGCCCCCCGGGTGCAGCATTAACCCATCTTGTGCAAAGAATTGGTCAATTTGTCAGGCGGCTCAGAGGCTGCCTTCTTCCTCATTCCGCAGCCGCCACCAGTTTCCAGTCTGAATCCCTGGCAGAGGCTGTTGGAAAGTTGGCCATGGTCAGGGGGTGGGGGGGGGCATCTCCTGCCTCGCTGGTGAGGCAGCCCAATCAGAAACGTCCCTGCCCTCTGGAATTATCTGCCAAAACTGCTTTGTTTTGCTACCTCTATCTGTTCTTTCAAAAACCTCTTGGCCCCAAAGTTCTGCAGAGGTTCTTCCAGTCAGTTCACCGCCGTTTATTTGGGGGGTTCCGCTGGTCTTTCATCAGAACCACTGTGGGAGACGAGGAGAATCCCCACAGAATGTCAACCCTATCTTTTCAGCTGTACATTCAGTCTTCCCACTTAGTTTCTCCTTTCCTGGTCAGTGTCTACCCCTCCCCTTGGAAAGTGGTCTCAGAGGTGAGAAGAGTGACTTGAATGTCAATTGTTGCAAAATAATGCTAACGATGAATAAACATTAACTCGGCAGCAACTAGGACATGATGTTGAAATAGAAGTCAATGGGTATGGGGAAAAAGAATATATTCAGATCCCTAGTAGTCTATGGAAATTTGAGCGCTGTCGTTGGGATTAAGATTCAACATTGTGCTTTACAAGGAAACATGGCAGCAATGGACTCAAAGGGCTGGATTTTGTCAATGGGGAGCTTTTGGAGGCGGGGCTCCCACTTGTTGGGTTTTAGTCCTGCCTCCATCGACTTGTGGCCAACCCACGCTATTTTCCCTTGCGGGATCAGCAGGCCAATTAAGGGAAAGCCAGTTACAGGTGACGTCAGCGAGTGCCGTTTCATCTGTCAAGAGCTTTTGACAGATGAAATGTCATCGTTTGATAGCTCTATGAAGCTGTCAAACACTGACAATCTGTCTTCTAAGTTGTGTTTTTACTCAAGACTCAATTAGAAAGCCTTCCTGACCAGAAAGCAGAAGGCTGCAGCTTTTGACAGTTCAGCGGCCGTTCTGCTTTCTGTGCCAGTGAGCTGAGGGACTCCCGAGACCGGAAGGGAGGAAGCCTGCAGGAAGAAGTAAAGGTAAGTAAAACTTATTAAAACACTTTACACACACCTCACATACTTACCTCTGCACACATGCACCCATTACTCACCTGCACATCAGACATCTCGGCCCCTCCGACCCCCGCAGACCGACGGCCTGCCTCGCTGACCCTGGCGAGGTTCGGAGCCATCGGGAAGCCCACACGTCAGGGCTCAAAATAGGGATTAGCCAAAAAACTGCCTGTTAATTACCTGTTAACAGGCAGTTAATTGGCATTAATCCCCTTCCCGCCTCGAGGAGGCGGGACCCAGTGCGGGTCGGCTACCCGCCTCCTGGCAAGATGGCATGGAGGCGAGTTGGGGGCGGGCTGGGCACCCACCCCCAAAATCTGCCATTTTCCCAACAGTCCCGCCTCCAAACCCGCCTCCCCAGGGCTGGCAAAATCCAGCCCAAAGAATCTACGAAGGGATATAGACAGGCTAAGTGAGTGGGCAAACATTTGGCAGATGGAGTATAATGTGGGAAAGTCCGACGTTATCCACTTTGGCAGGAAAAATAAAAAAGCAAACTATTATTTAAATGGAGAGAGATTACAAAATGCTACAGTTCAGAGGGACCTGGGGGTCCTTGTGCATGAAACACAAAAAGTTAGCATGCAGGTACAGCAAGTAATCAAAAAGGCAAATGGAATGTTGGCCTTTATTTCAAGGGGGTTGGAGTATAAAAGCAGGGAAGTCCTGCTACAACTGTACAAGGTATTGGTGAGACCACACCTGGAGTACTGTGTATAGTTTTGGTCTCTTTATTTAAGGAAGGATATATTTGCATTGGAGGCAGTTCAGAGACGAATCAGTAGGTTAATTCCAGAGATGAGGGGGTTGGCTTATGAAGAAAGGTTGAGCAGGCTGGGCCTATACTCAGAATCAATCACAGAATCCCCACAGTGCAGATAGAGGCCATTTCGGCCCATCGAGCCTGCACCGACACATATCCCACCCTATCCCCGTAACCCCACGCATTTAATCCCCTAACACTAAGGGTCAATTTATCATAGCCAAATCAACCTAACCCGCACATCTTTGGACTGTGGGAGGAAACCGGAGCACCCGGAGAAAACCCACGCAGACACGGGGAGAATGTGCAAACTCCACACAGACAGTCGCCTGAGGCCAGATTTGAACCCGGGTCCCTGGCGCTGTGAGGCAACAGTGCTAACCACTATGCTACCGTGCCCCCCATTGGAATTTAGAAGAATGAGATGTGATCTTATCGAAACATATAAAATACTGAGGGGGCTTGACAAAGTAGATGCAGAGAGGATGTTTCCCCTCATGGGGAAATCTAGAACTCGGGGGCACAGTCTCAGAATAAAGGGTCGCCCTTTTAGAACTGATATGAGGAGGAACTTCTTCTCTCAGAGGGTCGTAAATCTGTGGAATTCTCTGCCCCAGAGAGCCGTGGAGGCTGGGTCATTAAATACATTTAAGGTGGAGATAGACAAATTTTTGCAAGATAAGGGAGTGAAGGGTTATGGGGAGTGGGCTGGGAAGTGGCTTTGAGCCCTAGATCAGCCATGATCTTATTGAATGGCGGAGCAGGCTCGAGGGGCCAAATGGCCTATTCCTGCTCCTATTTCTTATGTTCTTATGTTAATCCAAACCCCTAAATCCTGCGACAGAAGAATAAGAGTTTGACACCAAAGTTTCAGGATTTGAAGGAAACTGCTTTACAGGTGACTTTTGGGAATAAATATTACCGTGACTGTTATGACATTGCAGTTGACATGCATTTTGGTGAAGCAAAAGGTTTAGAACAGTATGCATTAAAAACACATGTGGCCTTATCTCGAGATCTGTATTAAAGAGTATAAATTCCCACGATGTTCTGTTTTAATCTTAACACTATTCTTACCTCCAGGGTTCCATTGCCCAGTGATGTATGTCTGAGCAGAAGGCTGACTCCAGTGATGTTTCATTATAATGTATTCTGAAAGCCAGTGTGGCAGAATAGATCACAATGTGATGTACAGTAAAAACTGCTTCAGAAGCCACGCATATAAAAAGGTCACCTGTCTGTAAGTGGCACTAGGCCCTAGTCTCAAGTGACATTATTATAAATGGAGTACAAAATTACTTCAAAGAACGGTCAATCTGGGCATGTTCTTTCGGTTTCTGTAGAAACAGATTTTCTTTTTTCTCTGATTCAGAGATGGCTGCTGTGAAACGCTTATCTCATAATCTGTTTCAAACGGAGTTCTTCCACATAAATAAATGCACTCGCTCGCATGCAGTCGAGTGGGCTGTCCTGCTCGTGAATGTCACAATTAATAGTCAGCAAGCACTGTAGAAATTCAAGACTGCCAAGTTGCACCCAGAAACTTCAATCCTCACAAGGGATGTTGCTGTGTTTTGTTTAGAGGCAGGTGCACATCCATCAACATGCTCACCTTTCAGGTACAAATAGACCAATTACTTCATTACTTTGGCGCTACATTTTTACGAATCGCCCTGCATTCATAGTATGGATAAAATGTGAATCAGGCAAATAAGATTGGGTGGAGGATAGTGGAAGTTGTAAATGTAGCAGAGAGCCGAACTTGAGCTGGCCAATATTTATCTCTCAACTAACACCTAAAACAGATTAGCTGGTCATTATCTCAGTGCTGTTCATGGGACCTTGCTGTGCACAAATTGGCTGCCATGTTTCGCACATTGCAAAAGTGACTACGGCCGCGATTTTATTAATGGAGGTGGGTTGAGTGCGGGTCAGGTGGTTTCTGGCTTTCAGTCCCGCCCCCAGCTGCTCCCGCTCCACAGACATGATTTTGCCTTGATTGACCTTGTTAAGCCCGCCCTGCAGGCTTGCAAGCCAGTTAACAGGAAGCGGGTCAGATGACGTCATTTGATGACGCATCATCTGCTGGTTTCCTTAAAGGGACCACGCGCAATTTTATTTTGACAGTTGATTTCTCAGTGTTTGACAGCATTGAGGTGCTGAAAACACTGACAATCACTGCACAAAGGTGAACTCTTGCACCCAGACTCTCCAATGACTCCCTCTATATGCTAAAATAGATGGCAGCTTCAGGTGTGCTGACAGAAGCGATCTGTCACTGGTGAGAGAGGTTCTCCCAATGAGGTGGCACTGGACATGGATTTAAAAACTTGTAAGATAAAGAAATCTGTAAATGTATTAAAAATGCAGTACCCAACATTTTTTTTCCTGAGACTCGCCCTGTGCAACATTGGATCCTTCACACCATTTCTGTAGCTGTCATCAATCCAGAAACATTACAGCAGACTCACAACACACCATGCTTAACTGGCATGGTGTCTGGATGTCAGGAAACCAGAGCCAGGACCGGCAAAATCCAAAAAAAGGCTGACAATTACTGGCAAGTACCTGTTAATTGGCAGATAATTACCTTTAATCCACTTCCCGCCATTAGGTGTCGGGTCCATTCACAAATCGGGGACCCGACACTTGGGAAAGCTGTTTGGAGGCGGGTTGATGGGGGGATTGGAACCCGACGTCAATCAAAACGAATTTAACCTATGACCCGCCTCCAAACCCACCCTCTGAGCGCCGGCAAAATCGCGGCCTACACTTCAAAAGTTCTTTATTGGCTGTAAAGTGCTTTGGGACATCCTGAGGTTGTGAAAGGTGCTGTATAAACGCAAGTCTTTCTTTCTTTCTGTCTATCTGTCTGTCTGTCTGTTTGTGTTTCTTTCTTGCTAATTGCTTCCTACCCAGAAAAGGGCACTTTTAAAAATATAGATTTCCCTTGTTGATGGGGATGCAGCAGAATAATTAGGCAAAGTAAAAACTACCATACAGGGAACGCAAGCAGTCAAGACAAGGGTGGTCATTTATATTGTGCCTTTAGAATATGGCAATGGAGCATTTGTGCCAGTTTATAGTTGGCTAGATGCCACAGGCCTCTGAGTTGACACCAGTTTGATGTTAGCTTTTCAGGTGGACCCCATTCACATGGAACCAATTTAAGAATAGATTACATATTTATAATTTCTGCTGAGGCATTATTCTGCTGGGGTATTAAGTGTCCTCCTGTATTTGGTTTAAGTGACTATTCTTCATGGATAAGCCTAGACTCTGAGTGTTGGTAGGCTATTTTTTTTACCAGGGAGAGCATCACAGCTGAGTCCAATCCTGTTCTTTCCACAACATCTACAAATGCAAACTTTCCGAAAGGGGCTCATTATATAGCAATCTGGATCCGAACCCATGCTGGCATTCTCCTCCCTAGCCTGGGGACATCCCTATCGCCACGTCAGCTGGAATCAGTTAACAGCATACACTGGAAAACTGCTGGCTTTATCTGAGCATCTGAGAAAATAGATCATTTATAGTGGCAAATAGACATCACATTTTAGGCAGAATCAATTTCCATTCTCCATTTAAAACAGAATATAAAATTCCCTTAATTTATCTCTCAGTATCTTTCTTTCACTTTCTCAATCTCCCTCTCTCGGTCACATATATACGTGTGTCCATGGCTACCTAACTGTGTATAATTATGTGTGTTTATTTCTGTCTATGTATGTGAGTCACTTTCTCTCACTCTCTCTCTAATCTCCCTTTTTGATGATCTCCTTTTGTTTGTCTCTTCCTCAACCCTGTTTTATCTCATTCTATCACTTTTTGTCTGTTACCCTATATTTATCTTTGTCTCTCCCTCTCTCTCTCTCTCTCTCTCTATCTCTCACTGGCCCGTAATTTCCGATGCCTACGGGTGGGTACGCGCTGTGTACACACCCGTAGGGACATCGGAAATGCCGGTTTCATGCGAAGCACATGCACTGAAAACCGGCATTTCCGATCTGTCAAGAATGCTCTTGACAGATCGGATGCCTGCCCTTGAGAAGGGCCTCTGCGGGCGGATAGTTCCGCTTTCTGGAGAACCTCTGCCCGCAGAAAACCCTTTGAAATCTTATGCCTGGTAAAAGCAGGCGTAAGGCCTGCTTTTACCAGCATATGGGTTGAAAAAAGTTTTTTAAAAAATTTTCACTCATTTATAATTTTAAAATACTTTTAAAAAAGGTAAGTTTATTTTTAGCCACATAAAAGACTTTAATTATTTTTTTCAAAAAATTAAATTTTTGTTAAAATATTTAATTTAATTTAATTTTTACTCATTTTAAAAACGTGATGGTTTTTAAAAAATGTACTTAATGTTTTGATGTCTTTTTGGGGTGATCTCCATTCATACTTTTGACATTCTTATTGGCTGGCCTGGCCCACGTGATCCCAGGGACGCTTGCGAACCACCTGCGCCCCTGGGATACGTGGGCCCTGCGCATTCCGACTGTGGAGAGGCCCAGGAGCGGAAGTGTCCGGACCTCGGGAGTCCTCAGGTAGATTTTTTTCCTGATGGGAGGCATCTGCATGCAGGAAGCCTCCTGTCGGAAATTACAGGCCATTTTATTCTCTCTTGTGTTTGTATGTGGTCGCCAGAGCTGGCAACTTTGGGCAAAGTCTATCTGTGGATTTGCAGTGGTGAGTCTGTGCACACCTGAAGTGTCACCTCGTCACTAAAAATATGAACATTGCTAAAATGCGACAATCTGTGCCCCCCTCATGCGGATTGCGGGAGACAACCAGTCCATACTTCCATCTTAGTTGCGGTCCTGTGCCATTGATGCAGCCGCTCTGAGCCACTGACAAATGTACCTATAGGAAGAAGCACTTTCAGCCAATCAGAAATCAGAAATCACCTGAACGAGGCGTTCTCAAATGGGAAAGGATAGGTATTGGATGTGGTACGAAAGCAGCTGGTGTGAAGCCTTGAGACAAAAGGTAAACATTTAAAGTTAAAAAAAAATACCTGTGGCCACCTACTATACATCTGCTTTATTTTGAAATAGGGCCAATACTGAAATATGTTCCTGTGAAGCACCTTGGGACATTTTACTACATTAAAGGTGCTATATTTATGCAAGTTGTTGCTGTTTCCTTCAATGTAGTATAAATGTGGCATTATTGTGCACTTAGCCAAATTCCTGATACGTGTTCCCAGTTATTGAAACTCCCTGCTCTGAGTGCAAATTGGTATTATTATCTTTCTCTTCTACATTTTCTACCTTCAGCACACCAAGATAGGGAATGTTACATTTTCCCAAGTGAAAACCGGCAGCGATGGGAACATAACTTGCGTTCTGATGTTTTCCATTCTGCTGATGAAAATTTATTGAAACTCTTTGAGGACTTAACCCTCCAGTATCATCGAGCTCGGAACAGAACAAACTTTGAATTTAATAAAAACAGGCTTTGGGCATTTGGTTTACACTTTACAAAATTCCGGATAGCCTGTTCAAAAACCGGAGCTGCTTCAGCAGACAGTTGGCATCCCTATATCCGGATCTTAAAGTACTTGATAGAGTGTTGTCTTAATAAAACAGGTTCTTCCTGAAAGTAATTTTTCTCATTTGGCAAAATGCTCTTCAACAATCCTGATGTCTCTGGACATGCATAGGGTATCCAACCGAAAATAACATCCCTTTTTAAAATCTGACAATGTATAATATGAACAGATTATGAGTACATACATTTATGGATGTACTGGTACCCTGTTCATGTTGCAAAAGGACCACAATGATTGCTTAACCATAGGAATATAGGAACAGGAGTAGGCCATTCAGCCCCTCAAGCCCGTTCCACTATTCAGTTAGATCATGGCTGATCTGTATCTCAACTCCATTTACCTGCCTTTGCTCCGTATCCCTTGACAACCTTGCCTAACAAAAATCTATCGATCTCAGTCTTGAGAGCGCCAATTGTCCGAGCATCCACAGCCTTTTTGGGGAGAAATCTTCAGATTTCTACTACCCTTTGTGTGAAAAAGTGCTTCCTGATTTCCCTCCTAAATAGCCTAGCTCTAATTTTAGGATTATGTCCCCTCATTTCTTGATGCCCCCACCAGAGGAAATAGTTCCTTTGTATTTACCCCATCAAATCTTTTTAACATTTTAAATGCCAACTTGATCAGATCACTCTTCAATCTTCTATACTCAAGGGAATACTCGTCAAGTTTATGCAACAAATATTAGTTAAGCAGTCACAGTGGTCCTTTCTTTTATGAAGTGCATTCTCAGAAAGGTCCGGCAGACCGTGAGACCAGTGTGACCAGTATGCTTCCCCGGACAACCTCAATTGTTGCACTGAAGTTCTGCCTATGCCCAACATGTTGAGGCAGATGTTCAACTTGCTATCCGGGTTGCATCAGCTGGTAATACGGATCAGCCGCTTGTTACAGAAACTGCCCGATTTCCAGTTCTGTTTGGAAATGAAAAGCCTATCAGCTTCATTGTAGAGACCAGAGAACCACTGGCGTCTGTGTTAACACAAAGGCCCGTAATTTCCGATAGGAGGCTTCCTGCGTGCGGCTGTCTCCTATCGGGAAAAAATCTACGCCCTTACTTGAGGGCTCCCGAATCCAGACACTTCCTATCCTGGGCCTCTCCACAACAAAATGCGCAGGGCCCATGTATCCCAGGGGGTGCAGGTGGTTCGCAAGCGTCCCTGGGATCATGTGAGCCATGGCAAGCCAATGGGAGAAGGGAATCCCCCTTCATACTTTTGACAGATAGACCTGTCAAATATATGAATGGAGATCACTGAAAAAAGACATCAAAACATTAAATACATTTTTTAAAAACCATCATGTTTTTAAAATGAGTTAAAATGACATTAAATTAAATACTTTAAACAAAAATTTAATTTTTTGAAAAAAATAATTAAAGTTTTTTATGGGGCTAAAATAAACCTACCTTTTTTAAAAGTATTTTAAAATTATAAATGAGTGAAATTTTTTTAAAAAACTTTTAAAAACTCTTATTCTGGTAAAAGTAGGCATAAGGCCTGCTTTTACCAGCATAAGAGTTTTAAAAAGTTAAAAAAAACATTTTTTTTTAAAAAGGCGTAAGATTTTTAAGTGTTTTCAGTGGGTGGAGGTTCTGCAGAAAGCGGAACTCTCCCCTCACAGAGGCCCTTCTCCAGGGCAGGCGTCCAAGGATTCTTGACAGATCGGAAAAGCCGGTTTTCAGCGCATGCGCTTCGCCTGAAACCGGCACTTCCGATGTCCCTATGGGTGTGTACACAGTGCGTAAGCATCGGAAAATATGGGCCAAAGCCTCCACTACACCGGCCTGCGTTGGTAACCCTGCACATCTATTTAGTGAAGTCGTGGAGAGTCTACGAACCTTATATTAGTCTTTGATTAGTGAAACTGCCTTTGTTAGTTGGATTTTGATCACAAAAAAGAAAGCCATGGTCCTATTTTCATTGGGGATGACATTTACATGAATAAATGGGGTTTCCGTCAAAATAAGGACAGTGCAGCAGGAAAGCCCTGTAGAAATGATGTTTGGATAAATTGGCAAATATTGTTCATTATTTTTCCCTCAATCCCATAGTGGATAAAGGCAATGGGACTGTAATCCTGGTGGCCGGGCTGGGTGGAGAGCAGGCAGATGGTGGGGAGGGGGCTGTAATTCAGGGCGGAACCCAGATCCATCAGGTTTACTTGCCCGGTTTAAATTCCACCCCAAACTCTTGGGTTGGGAGGAAGTGGGCTTGTGTGCTGCCCATCCCCCTACATCTTCGCGGCACGTCTGGGGGAATTCTCAGGCTACCTTGGGAATTCCGCCCATTACACCCTCGTTCGGCCCCGAGAGGACTCTCAGCGGTGCCGAGCGGCCGTGAATTCTGTTGAGGGCTCAGTAAAGGCCCCAGGAGTGCATTACAGCAAGGGGATCGATTACCATCTCATTGTACCCAGCTAATCCCTGCTGGGATAGATCAATGTAGATAACTTTGCTCTTTTGGGAAGAACTTTGCTCTTCCTCCATTAGAGTGGCATTGTGCAGCTCCAATTTTCCAGACTGCTGTCAGGCGGGCAGCCCGAGGCACCTGGACAGATGCCAGCTGCCCGCTGTCTGCCCCGATTATAATGACCCTGTCCCTGTGGAGCCGGACCCTTGGAATTTCAGCCCCTTTGCCTTTACTAAGCCATGCGAGCCAGAAGGTCTTAGGGCTTAAGCACCTGGTCTGTGCTGAATTAGATCAGTTAGCTAATCTTGCTGGCCACAGTGCCCCCTGGCTATGGTGAAGAATAATCAGTTGTACTGCTACTGCTGATTGCTATCCAGTGACCCTCCTGAAAAATGCAATTTTTGAACCTACAGTGAGAACTGGAAGAGGCTTAGCTATGATCCATGGTCAAATAGCCTGCCGACACTCACTGTAAAGGGATATACAAGGCGTGTATGAAAATTGGCAAAACAATTAAAACTTTGCCCAGCAGTACAGGAACTTCCACATTTCATGGAATATTTGGCTATCTCTGGCTGTATTTATCCTCATAGCTTTTCATTCATTCATTCCTAACTAGATATTTATCCAGCTTTTTTTGTTCAGTTATCCTATACCAACAAATTACCATTGGAATCTAATACACTGAAAAAGTAGATGTGCTCGGTAGGACTAGATTGCGTCTGGAATGAAGGGGGGGAGGGTGGCTGTTTTAATGAGAGCACCACCCTTATTCTGAGACTGTACTCACCAATGCAACATTAGGAACTGCAAACTCAGTTCCCATTCGCCTCCCTCCCTCCCGCTCTTCCTTACTCTAATGCTGGAAAGACCCAAATAACAACATTCAGAAGGGAAATGTATTGGAAGATATTAAAGACAGATTCCAGTGAGATCATCTAATGTTTAGTTAATACTATAATTAAGTAACAGGATGTGAGATCCTACATTTATCTTGGATCCATTCAGTAATTTTATGGTGAATATATGTGCAACACACATCCAGCATGAATTATTTATGCTTTGCCAGTTAGTTCCTTCAAACAAGAGCTGGGTCAATATCTAAGTACATAGGGACAGGAGTAGACCGTTCAGCCCCTCAAGCGAGTTCCGCCATTCAATTAGATCATGGCTGATCTGCATCTTAACTCCAGCTACCCGCCTTGGTTTGGTAACCCTTAATACCTTTGCCTCATAAAAATCAATCAATCTCAGTTTTTAAATTTTCAATTGACACCTAGCCTCAACAGATGTTTTTTTTTTGGGGGGGGGGTGGGGAGTTGGGTGGAACAAGAGTTCTAGATTTCCACTACCCTTTGTGCGAATAAGTGCATTCTGGCATCATCCCTGAATGACCTAGCTCTAATTTTAAGGTTATGCCCCCTTGTTCTGGATTCCCCCACCAGAGCAAATCGTTTCTCTCTATCTACCCTAGCGGTGATGGTACTCCATGATCGAGAACATTCTACAAACAAAAACCTTAACATGTCTTCATAGTATTGTAACAGGACTGAGGTTTGGGAAATTATAACATTAATTAATGAGTAGAACTAGGAATCAAAATGCAACACAATTGTCATAAAGTTTTATTTTCTGTTTCAGTAAGGATGGTTCCTTCACATTATGCACAGAAAAGGATCTATTTCTATAATGTACTCTGTCTACAACATCTATAAATTAAAGTCATGACATGGAGTGGCATGGTATATCATATCATATCTGGTGTCTTCTACTCTGCATGGAATTCCTTTTCCTCACTTCTTCAAATCCTCTTCTGTGAAGTTGTTAGTTTTTCCTCCTTTGTGTGCATGCTTGCCACAGATTCATGCCCATATTCAGTACTATACCAGAGGCAGAGTGCAATACTTGCACGTTTATCTTTTAAACTACTAATTAACCATTATGTTTACTTATCAGTCTAATGCTCGTGCGTAATGTCCCCATTTCCATCGGTAAATGCTATGGCTTTAACCCAATAACAACTTCTAGCTCAACAGGGAGAATATCTCACCAGTACAACACCAAGTATGAGAACAACTACATCATTGTCCAATTCTACCCAACTGAATCCAGCAATGACTCTTGTTAGCCTGAATACTTCTTACATAGTCAATTCTTGTTGAGTGAATGATTGGCTTTCTACAATGTTTATCAGGAGTTCACAGCAAAACATTAACAAACATTTCCCACTGCACAATTTCCCCCATGGAAAACAGGCATTAATCAAATAAGTGACCAGTTAACATGATCTGGTTACATGAATATAATGATTGTACATAAAAATGGTTTTTGAATTTTTAATTTCTAGTCTTTTCTTAGGCACACTTTTAAGCACAGTTGGCTGCACTCGTTTCACTGGGATTTCATTTAGTTTTTCTTAAAGTTCAATAGCTATAAATAAAAATTATTTGCCATTTGAATTGATGGCGAAAACCAAGTAGAAGAATTTGAATATGGAAAAGAATCATCCCTTTTCTTCATGGAGTCCAGTGCCCAAATGATGCAGTTTAAATTGCAAGTCAAACTTCCCTAGTGTATACTCGACTATTAAAATTGTATTCACCATGAAAATTCAACACTTGAAACTACAACACTGCATAGCATATTTTGCTTTATTTAAATAGAATAAAGATTAGCCTTGTAAAAGAAAAGTTTGTGCAATGAATTTAAGGACATTGTTCGACCCCTTCAGTGCTGATCTCTCCCAGGGACTTCTTGGAAGATGAAGTAAAAGTTTTGGTGCGTCTATTGACACTTAGTGCAGTCTCTGATGGAGACACGTTCTAGCTAAGGCATGTGGCGGGCAGCAGTAGTGGGCTCATGCTGGTGGTTTCCCCATATCAGTCTCACATCATTAGTGGCAGGCAGGAAACAGAGGCTAGCTGTGTCCCCACAGGTCTGCCCTCATGCCATCCTCATGTAGTCTTGTTGCACTAGACAGGTAAAGTAAGTAAAAAGCATTAAATAGTTCTCATTCGCTCAGTCTATCTGGGTAACACTGCCCACAGATAGTAACGCTGTGGTGTCCTCCAAAACTTAGGAGTGCTACTGGGCCTTTGCGGACACGTGTGTGTCATATTATGCATCATATACATGTGCCTGTGAATGCTCTGTAAAGATGGACCCAGCAGTCTTTTTCACCCAGCCATGCACACAATGGGCTTGAATTTCCAAGCCCCGTGGAGGCAGGTTTGGAGGTGGGAGTGGTGTGAAAATTGCAGAATCGGGGGGCAGGAACCCATCCCGCCCCCAACCCACCTCTGTGCCAATGTCCCAGGAGGCGGGTATCCGACCTGTGCTGGGAGCCACCTCCCCGAGGCGGGAAGGGGATTAGTGCCAATTAACTGCCTGTTAACAGGTAGTTAACAGGCAGTTTTTTGTCTAATCTCTATTTTTAGCCCTGAAGTGTGGGCTTCCCGACGGCTCCGAACCACGCCAAGTTAGCAAGGCGGACCGTCGGTCTGAAGGAGTTGGAGGGGTCGAGATGTCCGTTGTGCAGGTGAGTGATGGGTGCATGTGTGCAGAGGTAAGTGTGTGAGGTAAGTGTAAAGTGTTTTAATAAGTTTTACTTACCTTTACTTTCTCCTGCAGGCTTCCTTCCTTCAGTTCTCGGGAGTCCCTTAGTTCACCGGCACAGAAGGCAGAATGGCCGCTGAACTGTCAAAAGCTGCAGCCTCTGCTTTCTGGTCTGGAGAGATCTCTAACTGAGTCTGAGTAGAAGGACTCAAGTTAGAAGACAGATTGTCAGTGTTTGACAGCTTCACAGAGCTGTCAAACACTGATTATTCATCTGTCAAAAGCTCTTGACAGATGAAATGTGAATCACTGACGTCACCAGTAACCAGGTGTCCCTTAATTGGCCTGCTGGGCTTAACAAGGTCAATCAAGGGAAAATAGCGTGGGTTGGCCACAAGTCAATGGAGGCGGGACTACAACCCAAAAAGTGGGAGTCCCGCCTCCATCACGTCCCCGTTGATAAATTCGAGCCCAATCAGTCTGCTTACCAGCGCAAAGAAGAGTGAGGTTAGAGTTGTACTGGTAAGTAGACAGATGTGTCACGACTTCATAACATGAATTGTACTCTAGAGGTTCTGTGCTTGTGGTATTGCAGCTGTTACAGGGCTGCTCCAGTAGCCAGATACATCTTTGATGAGTCTCAGCAGAGTGTGAGTTGGCTGCTCTATATGAGCATTTCTGTGCTGAATTTACACAGCATATAAATGTCAGTATGACACAGGTATTTGTGGCTGGTTACAGAGCAGAACTGGCAAAGGCTTGAGAACAGGTCATACGCCCATGCTCCTTGCCAGGAAATGGTGGAGGGTGCAGGGGAATGTAGGAGAGCAGAGCGGAGTGAAAATGTAAGATAAATTGCAAAACAAAATTCAAACCCAAGGTATTTTGTTTGGGGGGGAAAAAAAGTGCTAAATTCCCCCCCAGAAATAAAACCAGAGCAGGATGTTGAATTATACCCCATGTATTTCACAAGGTTGCCTCTGTAAACCAGAGTGCTCCCAGAGGCAAACCTGCACAGTAAACTAAACAGCGTAGGTGCCATTGGAGGCAACAGGATTCCCTTTGGGAGAGGGCTCCTGGATGCCTCTGACTGCTTACTGTTATAGGCAGCCAATATAAACAGTGGCCAGCAGCAGCTGTTTGGTGGCATCCACCAGTTTCATTCTGGCTGCACGTGGCTTCACTTCCCGTTACTATTCAAGGCAAATGGAATGTTGGCCTTTATTATGAGGAGGTTGGAGTATAAAAGCAGGGAAGCCCTGCTACAACTGTACAGGGTATTGGTGAGACCACACCTTGAGTACTGCATACTGTTTTGGTCTCCTTATTTAAGGAAGGATATACTTACATTGGAGGCAGTTCAGAGAAGGTTCACTAGGTTGATTCCTGGGATGAAGGGGTTGTCTTATGAGGAAAGGTTGAGCAGGTTATTGAAACATATAAGATACTGAGGGGGCTCAACAAGGTAGATGCAGAGAGGATGTTTCCCCTCGTGGGGAAATCTAGAACTCGGGGGCATAGTTTCAGAATAAAGGGTCGCCCTTTTAGAACTGAGATGAGGAGAAATTTCTTCTCTCAGAGGGTCGTAAATCTGTGGAATTCTCTGCCCCAGAGAGCCGTGGATGCTGGGTCATTAAATACATTTAAGGTGGAGATAGACAGATTTTTACAAGATAAGGGAGTGAAGGGTTATGGGGAGTGGGCAGGGAAGTAGCTTTGAGCCCAAGATCAGCCATGATCTTATTGAATGGCGGAGCAGGCTTGAGGGGCCAAGTGGCCGATTCCTGCTCCTATTTCTTATGTTCTTATGTGTAGAGCTTTCCCCAACATTCAAGAAGGTTCAGGTCAGATTGGCAAAATTATGCATGCATGAGATTCGCGAGCAATTTTTAAAGCACACGTGCAACTTTGAAGGAACAAGTTTGAATATGAACAATGCTCCACCCTTTGCTGAATCTGCCCTGCAGTATAATGGGGCAGAGTCACCCGCAGGGGAATGAGGTTGAATTACAGAACCACTTCCGTCAGCCTACGCTTTCATCCCAAGGAGCCAGCCTACAAAAAGTTCTCGTCTGGAGGGTTAGAGAGGACATAAATGTTTCAAAGATGCATTTTGTTGAGTGGGATAAGTTGGCAGAAATGTCATTACTATCGACACCACAGTGTTTCGCCAGCAATCTAATGTCTTTGCGCTTTTCAGTACAGTAAAAGAAATGAGTTGTGCTGGAGTCCAGTTAGATCCAGCCAGACTATTTTCAGTACTTGGCACAGAGGTAGAAAGGGGTGTAAGGTATTTTAAAAAGGGAACAAAATATATTGTGCCACCTTATTTATGTTTTGTTTTAAACTACTTTGGCAGTTCCAGATAAGCGTAAGTTAACAGTTTCATATTTCTGAAAGACTTGCTTTTCTGACTCAGACATGTTATTTTTTTTAAGGGTTCTGTGAAGATGGAAACTATATGAAAAAAGTAAGGGGATCACCAATCTCTCAGTTCCGCAATAATATCACATCAGTACCCAAACTCCTTAAATAGTCTCCCCTTGTTAAAAATAACTTCACACCAGCAAAGAAGGGGTTAATTGCCTTTCTAATCGCACTAAAATCGAAGAACAATAAACATTTTATATCAGAAGCCAATTGAACAAGGAATAAATTAGAAGTGTTTAATATTCTTTGACACAATAACCTATTTAAACGCTATTAGTTTCACCTATACTAACATAAAAAGCTATAGTGTTAAGACCTATGCACGGCTAAACTGAGCTGCACCATTAAGGAAACAACAACCTTATTAAATATACAGTAGTGCAAGTTGCACGACAAGGAATTACAGTTTGGCACCTTGAAATACACATGAAACAAAGCAACAGAACCGTTTGAAGCTAGTGTGTGGCTTCCTAAAAATTCAAATTAAAAATTAAAAAGTGTATGCAATCTGAGTATATGCCTTTAAATCAATCACACAACATGAAATATCATTTTAATACCTCAGTTCAACGATTAATGCTTTTCTTCCTGAAGTGTGAAAAATATTAAAATGTTCTACTAGAATATCAAAGTATATGATTTTTTTCATATATATATATATATATATGTAGAAAGAATTTTTCAAAGCACAAAATGACTCTGGTGAACCACTAACATCTACATGGTCATGGAATGTAGCTTGGTTGGACATTGCTTTAATATAAAGGCAGTGATTTCTTGTAAAATTTTGGTCCGCTCTTGATTCATTGTACTGGAACCATTGTAAACATACCAATCTTTGAAAAAAATGTGTGATCTTGTTTCCGTCGCATATCCATAAAAACTACCACTCCTTAAAAATACGAAACAACTGTATACTTGCTTTCTTCTCCTAGACTCTTTCTTCCTCTTTCCACCCCCCCCCCCACAAAGCCCTGCCCTCTAACATGGTACACTAGGTTAATTTACCTCAGTCTGCCATAACTGGCATGGGTAAGTTTACAGGGGAAAACTATTAGTCACGGGCAGACACTGGAAGAACATGTCCCAAAAGACAACGCAGTATGGTACGGCCTTATTTCATGTTCTCATCGCTTTGCATTCTATTGCTGACCCAACAGAATGCAAACATTCAGCCTTCCTTCAATCTGGGTTAGTCACTTAGTGAGAAACAGTCAGCAAACAACAAAGACAACTTAGCATAACTTGGTCACGAGCAGCCCAGGCGAAGACAGGCCTTCTGGTGGGACGTTGCCTACTGCTGATGGACATTTTCGTGTCGTATAATTTTGTACGTAATCCAGTAAAAGATGTTAAAAATGAGGAACGCTAGAGGGAAGGCAGCGCGGGATATCATGTCAATCCTTTTTGCTCTGTCGACGAATTTCTTTCTGATAGCCTCTGCGTCCTTGGGGAACGGTGGCAGAGGGTTTGGAGTGACTGTTTTGACAGCTGTGCCATCCTTGACTTGAAGGCAATGACCCATCCCATATCCACTGAAGTTAAAACGACTCTCCCGAACCAATTCTTCATCCTGTGAGAGAAGAGGGACAATAAAACAGGACAGCCAAGAATACAGCAGAAGCAAGTCTGACAAGATGATGACCTGATTTAGATATATTCTATAATTTGTGCCCTGAGGAAGTTATCTAGGCAAATTATCTAATTGTATTTTTCTCTTTTATTGCTGAGAGTATTTAATCTCATGCTTGAAGTTACTTTGAGAAACTGAAGCTTTATGTTACATCCTAGGATCAAATTTTTTAGATCTTAAAGCTATTTCCCTCTGTTAAGGATCTGTCTTCTTACTGGAGATTGGGGTGTGAGTAATTGTGTTAACAGCTTAGAACACTGCAATCTGTTACCAGTACTGCAGACAGCATCCGACATGGTGGCAAACGGTAGTCTCCCATAATCTTTTCAATAAGATTCTGAACAGACTGAACATTTTGCTCAGATGCTCTGATGGATAATTGGATAAACGCACCGCTTGGTTTGCTACTGAGCCGCACAGAACAAGTTGGGCCCAGGTTCAACACCAGGCCTACGCTGCTTTAGCTGATCTTAGCTGGTGCGTCATGACAAGTGGTACAATTGGCCTCGATGCTACTGTGGGATAGAGGGCTATAGAAGTTGCGGAATTCTATATACAGTTTACAAAGGCACAATACCGTGGATGCTGGAAATCTGCACTATAAACAGAAAACCCAATGTTGAGTCTGGAAGGTTGTAAAGTGCCTAATCACATCGATGAGGTGCTGTTCCTCGAGCTTCCATTGGAACTGTGTAGGAAGTTGAGGACAGAGAGGTCAAAGTGGGAGTGGAACAGAGAATTAAAATGGCAGGCGACCGGAAGTTCGGGGTCACGCTTGCGGATTGAACGGAGGTGTTCAGCAAAGTGATCACCCAATCTGCGTTTGGTCTCCCCAGTGTAGAGGAGGCTGCATCGTGAGCAGCGAGTACAGTATACTAGATTGAAAGAAGTACAAGTAAATCGCTGTTTCACCTGGAAGGGGTGTTTGGGGCAAATCAAAGAAACAGCCAATTTGAATGAATTTATTTTGGGTGAGATAGTGAAGGGTTGCACCCATGGAAGCTTACCAGAACATCAGTTAGTACTTTGGGAGAAAGAGAATTTATTTGAATTCACTGATTCAACACCTGAAATACCAGAATCCGAAGGATTGATTCAATCCCAGTCCACCATTTGAGCAAAGCAGTTTGGTTGTTTACATGAGGATTTCTGTTGGAAACAATCATTTCCTGATGATAACTTGAGAAATCAGTAAACTATCAGAATATATAAGAATTTCAGCAACTTTCATAACATTCGGTAATTAATTCATGATTCAGTTTAAATTGTACATTAACAAATATTGTTTGTTTCTCTTGCATGTCTACATTTATTCTATTTTGCCACAATGGTTTAACATACAAACTTAGCAATAAGAAATGGGATGGATAATTGGGTCCCCAAAAGTCACAGGGCTGGATTTTATCAATGGAGGCGTGTAGGAGGCGGGACTACAACTTTTGGGGTTGTAGTCTCGCCTCCATCGAGTTGTGGCCAACCCACTCGATTTTCACTTGATTGACTTTGTCGAGCCCACCCAGCGGGCTCAGCAGGCCAATTAAGGGCCACCCGGCAACAGGTGACGTCACAGATTGACATTTCATCTATCAAGAACTTTTGACAGATGAAATATCAGCGTTTGACAGCTGTTTGAAGCTGTCAAACACTGACAATCTGTACTCTAAGTTAATTCCTTCCTCTCAGGATGATTTAGAGATCTCTCCGGAACAGAAAGCTGAATGCTGCAATTTTTGACAGATCACGACCATTCAGCTTTCTGTGCCGGTGAGATGAGGGACTCCCGAGACCTGAAGGAAGGAAGGCTGTAAAGGTAAGTAAAACTTCTTTAAACACTTTACACACACCAAACACACTTACCTCTGCACTCATGCACCCATCACTCACCTGAACACCGGACATCTCGAACCCTCCAAGCCCTTCAGCCCGACGGTCCGCCTCACTAACTTGGCGTGGTTTGGAGCCGTCGGGAATCCCACACTTCAGGAATAAAAATAGGGATTAGGCTAAAAACTGCCTGTTAACTACCTGTTAACAGGCAGTTACTTGGCACTAATCCCCTTCCCGCCTCGGGGAGGCGGGTCCCAATGCAGGTCAGGTACCCGCCTCCTGTGAAACGGGCATGGAGGCGGGTTGGGGACGGGATGGGTTCGTGCCCCCCAATTTCGTGATTTTAACCCCCCACACGCCTCCAATCCTGCCTCAACGGCCCGATGAAATTTGAGCCCACAGACTCTTAGGC